>NC_029790.2:23396446-23399102 GCF_000816755.2 Arachis ipaensis | reverse complement strand
TTAAGGCTCCACAATTACTATATGATATAATGGAGAAAAATGATATTTAAAAAAAAAATGTTTCAATCAAAATATTAAAATGAAATAATAACACAAGACATATGTTTGACACAAAAAATATGACCTTTAAAATGTTAAGAATAAAATTAAAATTTAACCCAGCCCATATATTAAAGACTAAACTATTACTTTATTCTGATATGAAAATTAACACTATCTCATATATTAAAACTTAAAAGTGTAGATAACAAATTTCTTGCTTGTTTTATTGTTGCTGTTCCTATATATCTCTTCAACAAGTCTACAATAATAATAATAAATTAATAATATAACTTTTCTTTTGGGACTTATTAGGGAATGTGTTTGTTGACTCTAGCGGTTTCACTACCAGCACTAAAACCGCCACGATGTCCACAAGACAAAGATTGCCAGAAAGCAACATTATTGCAAGTGGGCCTATTCTTTTTGGGCCTATACATCATTGCAGTGGGCACAGGTGGCACTAAGCCCAACATTTCCACAATGGGCGCGGACCAATTTGATAAGTTTGAGCCCAAAGAAAAGGCCCAAAAGATCTCATTCTTCAATTGGTGGGTCACATTCATTTTAATTGGCACCATATTCTCAAACACTATGTTGGTATATATACAAGACAATGTAGGCTGGGCCCTTGGGTATGGGATCCCAACAGGTGGGCTTTTGTTCTCGATTTTGGTATTTTTGTTTGGGACTCCTTTTTATAGGCACAAGTCGCCATCTGGAAGCCCATTAACGAGGATGCTTCAAGTGATTGTTGCTGCTGTGAGAAAGTGGAAGCTTGTCGTCCCTGATGATCCAAAAGAACTACATGAGCTTAGTGTTGAGGAGTATGCAATTAATGGGAGGAACAGAATTTATCATAGCCCTTCATTAAGGTAAGAAATTAAACGGAATTTATAGTACACAGACACAGTAGCCCTATCATTAATTAAGGTTAAATTATTTCAACAAAGCATTTTACATCGGTAACCCTAAAAAAAGAAGTCAGAGGAATTTTTTTGGGAAAAATATACTTTTTGTTCTCGAAATTTTGACAAAAATTTTAAAAATACTTCTAAGTTTTATTTTGTTTTAATTTTGTTTCAAAAATTTTCGATTTGCATCAAATATACTCTTGATGGTTAAATTTTTAAAAAATTTAAGACTTATTTAATAATAATATATGAAAATTATGCTTGATTTGCTTGGATTGAGGAGTTGTTTTTATGAAATTGTTGTTGAATCGATTTTAAATTTTTTGAAAAATTAGCCGTCAGAAGTATATTTGATACAAATCAAAAATTTTTGGGATAAAATTAAAACAAAATAAAACTTACAAATATTTTTGAAATTTTTATAAAATTTCAAAGACAAAAAATATACTTTACCCAAATTTTTTTTATCAAAAGAAAAGAAATGAATTTGTTTAAAGAAATAGATAACAGATACAAATCTTTGGGATAAAATTAAAACAAAATAAAACTTACAAATATTTTTGAAATTTTTATAAAATTTCAAAGACAAAAAATATACTATATACTTATTTTTTTTATCAAAAGAAAAGAAATGAATTTGTTTAAAGAAATAGATAACTTTCCTTGACAATTGACAAAGCAAGACGAAGCAAAGACGGGCATGGATGCTATGCACAGTGACACAAGTGGAAGAAACAAAGCAGATGATGAAAATGGTTCCTGGTTCCATGACAACATGCATGCCAAGCACAGTGATAGCACAAGCAAACACACTGTTCATCAAACAAGGCACCACTTTGGACAGAAGCATAGGACCCAATTTCAAGATCCCACCAGCATGTCTCACTGCATTCATCAACATATTCATGCTTCTCAGTGTTGTTACCTATGATCGTATCCTTGTTCCTCTTGTTAGGCGCTACACCAAGAACCCCAGAGGGATCACCTTACTTCAGAGACTTGGAATTGGACTTGTGATTCACATTGTTATAATGACTACTGCATGTTTGGCTGAGAAGAAGAGACTCAGTGTCGCAAGACAACACAACCTCTTGGGCCAGCATGACATCCTTCCTCTCTCTATTTTCATCTTGCTTCCCCAGTTTGCATTGGCAGGTACTTATTATGGATGTCCACGCTCCGGTTTCAACTCATGGCCTTCTACGAAAAATCTATATCATCAAAAATTATCATCATAATGCTAGGAAGATAATAATTAAAAAATTTTTATTTAATTGAATAAAGTATGTTTTTTGTCTTTAAAGTTTCACAAAAGTTTTAAAAATATTTCTAAATTTTATTTTGTTTCAATTTTGTTTCAAAAATTTTCGATTTGCATCAAATATATCCTCGACGACTAACTTTTCAAAAAATTTAAAACCAATTTAACAATAATGATAAAAATTATGCTTGATTTGTTTGTGGTGAGGATTGTTCTTATGAAATTGTTGTGAAATTGGTCTTCAACTTTTTTTAAAAATTAGTCGTCATTGATCGGGGGTATATTTGATGCAAATCGAAAACTTTTGAGACAAAATTAAAACAAATTAAAATTTAGGGGTACTTTTTAAAACTTTTGTCAAACTTCAAAAGACAAAAAAGTATACTTTAACCTATCATTATTTATACATTTAATATACGTATTTTGATATTTATAATTTAAT
>NC_029790.2:23392685-23394049 GCF_000816755.2 Arachis ipaensis | reverse complement strand
AAACTTATTTTTTATAAATTAAAACTAAAATTGAAATGGTTGTAGTTTCCTTGACAAAGCTGCAATAAAGACGAAGCAAAGACGGGCATGGATGCTATGCACAGTGACACAAGTGGAAGAAACAAAGCAGATGATGAAAATGGTTCCAATAATGGTGACAACATGCATGCCAAGCACAGTGATAGCACAAGCAAACACACTGTTCATCAAACAAGGCACCACTTTGGACAGAAGCATAGGACCCAATTTCAAGATCCCACCAGCATGTCTCACTGCATTCATCAACATATTCATGCTTCTCAGTGTTGTTACCTATGATCGTATCCTTGTTCCTCTTGTTAGGCGCTACACCAAGAACCCCAGAGGGATCACCTTACTTCAGAGACTTGGAATTGGACTTGTGATTCACATTGTTATAATGACTACTGCATGTTTGGCTGAGAAGAAGAGACTCAGTGTCGCAAGACAACACAACCTCTTGGGCCAGCATGACATCCTTCCTCTCTCTATTTTCATCTTGCTTCCCCAGTTTGCATTGGCAGGTACTTATTATGGATGTCCACGCTCCGGTTTCAACTCATGGCCTTCTACGAAAAATCTATATCATCAAAAATTATCATCATAATGCTAGGAAGATAATAATTAAAAAATTTTTATTTAATTGAATAAAGTATGTTTTTTGTCTTTAAAGTTTCACAAAAGTTTTAAAAATATTTCTAAATTTTATTTTGTTTCAATTTTGTTTCAAAAATTTTCGATTTGCATCAAATATATCCTCGACGACTAACTTTTCAAAAAATTTAAAACCAATTTAACAATAATGATAAAAATTATGCTTGATTTGTTTGTGGTGAGGATTGTTCTTATGAAATTGTTGTGAAATTGGTCTTCAACTTTTTTTAAAAATTAGTCGTCATTGATCGGGGGTATATTTGATGCAAATCGAAAACTTTTGAGACAAAATTAAAACAAATTAAAATTTAGGGGTACTTTTTAAAACTTTTGTCAAACTTCAAAAGACAAAAAAGTATACTTTAACCTATCTAATTTAATATTTATAGTTTTATGCATATAATTTACATATTTATTATATATAAAATTATATAATTATTTTAATAATAGTTAATAAATATTAAAAAATAAAAAATAAAAATTAATAAATACTAAATAAGATAATTTTATATTAGTTAAGGGGATATTTGATTATTGTCTTTTAAATATTACTGTTTATCTTATTTTATTTTTGGATCAATTATTTCATTCTGATCCAATTTCTGGCCATTTAAATTAAATTTGGTTTAGTAAGCTTTTAAGAAAATAATAATTAGTAAGGTAAATAAAATGAATGAACAATAATAAATAAC
>NC_029790.2:23382732-23388058 GCF_000816755.2 Arachis ipaensis | reverse complement strand
GCAAATTAAAATGATCATGGATTAAAGCATAAATTTGAAGTTTTTTTTTATATGAAATTATATAGTTTGAATTTGATCAATTTTAAAAATTATATTTAATAATTGATTAAATTTGATCGAATTTGAAATATGGATACTAAATTTACACTCTCTATATAATTAATTAGATCATGTTTAAAAATTTATTGATTTTACTATACTGATCACTACTAATAATTATATACTATATTGTATACAAAAAATCAGTCACCATGTAAAATATGTGTACAAAATACACATCATGTAAGATGCAACATTATTGTTAAATTTATTTCTAGCTAGAAACTTTATTATTGGATTTGATTTGGATTGAGTTCAACATCTTTGATGATGATGGCAGGAATTGCTGATACCTTTGTGGATGTTGCTAAGCTAGATTTGTTCTATGATCAAGCACCAGAAGGCATGAAAAGTTTAGGAACATCGTATGTTTTCATAAGCTTCAGCATTGGAACGTTTTTCAGTAGTTTCCTTATATCAACAGTTGCTGATCTCACCAAGAGAAACAATGGTCAAAAGGGTTGGATTTTGGATAATCTGAATGTCTCTCATTTGGATTATTATTATGCATTCTTGGCCATTCTTAGTGCTATCAATTTCCTTTGCTTTTTGGTGGCTGCAAAGTTCTTTGTCTATAACCATGATGCAACACAAGCCTCACTAATTGGCTTGGAGATGGAAAATAATAATGCTTCATCACATGACAAAATGGAACTAAATCAAAGTAATACCCAAAATCCTTAGGGAAAATAGTTTCTCTTTTGTTACTACATATTAGCATTCTCAAAACGTAGATAATAATAAAGCTTCAAATGATACTGTTCTTGTATGTTGATTAGAACATCAACCAAATTTACATGAGGCTTTTACTCATGTATGCTTGAAAAGAAATCTACTGATGCATTTCTAGCATATACAAAACTAAACATAACTAATAGTGCATTTTATGTATATTTTACAATAACTTTCATTAATCTGACTCTACATACTTTCAAATATTATATAGAGTAATGACAATAATATAAAGTTATTTTATTTAATATAATATTTATAATTTCATGTATGGAAATAAAATATAAAAAGAATATTTACTTATTTATTCTTTTATTTTTGCGGATATGCAGATATCTACACAAAATCCGCAATCGAATCCTATTAGTGTGTGGATCAGATCCGATCCGATCCAATAGCCTTGCGGATCGGGTCCATATCCGCAATTTTCGTATCAGATTCGGATAAACACCACGAATATGCGGATCGGATCCGATCCATGAACCCTCCTAGTTCCTTTCGACTAACAACTGATTTGTGTATTTTGCCTTTTTCAGATTCATTATATGCTTTTTTCTAGTGACGCTGAAATTCACAAAAAATCTGGGCCTGCATATGGATCAGGGTCAACTGCTGCAACTACCACTATTGATCCTGGACGTTCCACATAGAAATAATCCGTCGACAAAGACACTATTCTCATACTGTCGGTACAGAAATTCGTCGATCAAGACACGGAACCATCCTTTAGTGTTCCTTCTCTAGAAGCTGGAGATTTGAATTTTGATGACATCGACTTTGATCTGAAAAATATCTTGTCTGAAGCTCGACAGGTTTACTCCTCTAAAAGAACTATGAGATTGTCTTCTGGTCCAGAATTGAGCATTGTTATCCCTAAAGCTAAGAAGTCAACTCAAGCAGCATCGACCAAAGAAAAAGAGGTTATAGAAAAAGTTAGGGTTAAGTATGATTTTGGTCCTTAAGGTATATGTCGAAAAATTTTTTTGTCCCTAACCTTTCTTTGCACACAAAATCGTCCCTAAGGTTTAACTTAGTTTTAAAACCGTCTTTCAAACCAAAATACCCTTCTCCTTTTTCACCAAAATACCCAATTTCTATTCTTCTTTTTCTTTCTTCTCCATCACAGCAGCATCTCTTCTTCCTTTTCTTCTTCTTCTTCATCACAACACTAGCAAAAACAACGCTAAAATCAAAAGCAAAACCAATGTAATAAACATAAAAAAATCAGAAATACAAAGTTTGGAGAATTGATTTTGTTGAGATAAAGAATAAAATGAGTTTAAAGATGATGACAAACATTAATTTATTGGGTTAAATACCCAATTGTTTATTTAATCAGCTTTTGTTAAGTATTGCAAGCCAAAGAAATAAAATTTGCAGCAGCCCAAACAAATGGAACAAAGAAACAGAAGCTGCTAAAGTGTGCCAAATCCACAAATGAAGCCCAATTGGAATGTGGCAAAGAAATCACTTGGGCTGAATGGAAAGAAGCCAATCCAAGCCCAAGTTACTCATTCAAGTTGAAGCCATCCAAAACCAACATCCACAAGGTCCTATTCGTTCAGACTCATGAAGAAGGAGAGAAAGCTTCCTCTTGGTTCATTCACCAAAGAAGAAAGAAAGAGAAAGGTAAATCACAAAAGCAAATGTGTAATCGCCCTAATCAAAGCAAGCTAAACTAAGTCAGAGGATAAAGGTGATTTATTTCCATTTGCACGCAATTTATTTTATTCACCCTTTCTCCAAATTTCTGCGACACCATTTTTGGATTAATGAAGAAAGTAGTGTCTGATTACTTCTGCTGAAAATCAATGGCTTACAATATTACTTGGAAACAAAGCACATTTTCAAGGGTTTGGATTTGGGATTATCACTAAGAAAAATTATCTCTACTACTCTGTTGACCACGGTCAAGTAAGAAAATCAGATTTGATATCCCTAATTTAGGGGTTGATTGAAGAAAGAGAAGGGATTATTTATCAATGCTCAAAATCCAAGAAGTTGACTTGGGAGAAACATTAACTGTGACCCAGCACAAGGTACAAAAGAAAAAGCTTTCTGGTTGAAAGGCAAGGAGAGAGAATCCGAATAGAGAGCTGTGTGTGAAATCTCATTACTGATTTTGAAGTCTTAGAAGCATTGCACCTACACTAAAGGGAGCACTCCGCCAAGATGAAGAATGAACTCTTGAGTTCTATTGTTAGGTTCAGTTCATAGTATTTAAGCTGTTATGCATCAGTCTTTTTCATGTTTTACAGTTTTGTATTTTATTTTCAATGTATATCTTTCTGTATTGTGTTAGAGAGGTAAAAGGCTAAGAGAACTATATTGAGAAAAAGCCTAAGAGTGAAAAAGGCTGAGTGAAACACTTAAGAGAAAAGCCAAGAGTAGATTATGATTTTCTTTGGTTATAATTTTCTGTCTTGTGTCAAGTACCTGTGAGGTACCCCTTGCTAGTTGGGTAAGCACTTAGTGTAAAGAGTTTAGGTATTAGCATAACCAAGTCAAGTTTAGGAAGAAACTTGGGAGTCCATATAGGATTACGTGAATCCTAGAAAATTGGTGTATGTAATACTTTGACTATAGTGAAATTCCACCACTGTTGTGGTGGAGACTGGATGTAGGTTGCATTGCACAAGACAACTGAACCAGGATACATGATTGTGTCAACTTATTCCTTTCTCTCTCTGTTCATTTTTTTTATATTTATGAGACAAAACGAAATTGTTTCTTAAATTTTTCGCTGCACAGTTCAAACAAAAATCAAGTTTAGGTTGAGTAACAAAGGATTTGTTTATTAAAGCAAAAAGAAGGCCATAGATTCAACCCCCTTCTCTAAGCCTTCTATAACCTTCAATTGGTATCAGGAGCCAAGGTCTCAAAGAAGCAAGCCTCACAACTTGGAGCAAAGGTCCAATGGCGAATAACTTGGGCACAACCACAGCTGCCTACACTCTAACAGAAGGTCAGTTAAACAATAGGCCTCTGAAAGAGCAGAAGATTGATGGTTTAGAGGTTATAAAAACTCTCGTTGTGAGTATAGTTACTAAACCAAGCAATCAACCTTTCTTACAAACGTGTTGGGTGTCACAAGTAACAAACCCCTTAAAAATTGTTAACCGAGTATTCAAACCTCGAGTCGTCTTCTCAAGGAACTGCGAGGAAGTATGTTCTTATTATTGGCTATAAAGGTTGTAATCGGGGTTTAGAAGGTGAGAAGCAAGTAATTTAAATGATGAGTGAATTAAATGGCAAGTAAAAATAAATAATAACTGTAAAACAACTTTTGGAAAGATAAGGGAAATTAGAAGTCCAACTTAGTTATCCTTCTCAACTATAATGAAAGTTGTATCTTAATTCCACTTGGTCAACCTTTACCAGAGCAAAGGAAAGTTAAGGGACTAATTAAATTGACCTTTGAATCCTAATTATTTCCTAAGAAAAGGTTGGGATTAATTAAGTTCAACTCAATTAGCAAGGTAACGATTATCAATTATGTTGAGTTTAATAACTGTTGAGTTATTGAATTCTTAACCAAAACCAAAAGGGAAAAAAGTAAATTTGCTGAAATAATAAAAGTATCCTTAGATGGGAAGTAATGGCAACTTAAATCAAAGGGAACAATCATAAACTGAAAATACCTCAAATTATCATTAATTCAATTAGAAATCTGTAACATGGAATAATTCATAAATTATAATAATCAATTCAAATGTTGGAATAAATAAATAAAAGTAAAACTAAAAGAACATTAAACCTGGATCCAGAGTTACTCTTAAAACAAGAAGAAATCCTAAATCCTAAAAGAGAGAGAGAGAAGATCTCCCTCTCAACTAAATCTAAATCATTGAAAGGTGAAAATATGCGAGCTCTCTTTGAATGGAAGCATTCCCACACTTTATAACATCTGGTCTATGCTGTCTGTACTTGGATCTGGGCCAAAAAGGGCTTCAGAATTCGCTGGGGACGTATTCTGTAATTTCTGGTGCGTGGCCTCTGTCACGCGTCCGCGTGGGTCACGCGGTCACGTCATTTGGAGCTTTTCCTTGCCACGCGATCGCGTCAGTCATGCGACCGCGTCATGTGTATTCTGCTTAAGGCACGCGATCGCGTCGCTGCTGATTCGTGCTTGGCACGCGATCGCGTAATCCATGCGATCGCGTGGACACCAGTTTCTTTAAAGCTCCGTTTTGCTTCCTCCTTCCATTCTAGTATGTTTCCTTTTTCATCCTTTAAGTCATTCTGCCTTTAGAAAATCTGAAACTACTCAACACACTAATCACGGCATCGAATGGAAATAAAGGTAATTAAAATAATTAATTTTTAAAGCTTAGAAAACATGTTTTTCATTATATGACATAATAAGGAAGGGAAAGTAAAACTACGATCACAAATTCACACCCCTCCAACTATTTGGGTATAAAGTACTCAAGAAAACACGAATTAATCTCACTAAATGAGTGGAGAAGTGGATGAATAAGTGTAATTAACGTAT
>NC_029790.2:23376758-23379311 GCF_000816755.2 Arachis ipaensis | reverse complement strand
TATATATATAGCTAACCCTTAAATAATAAAGCACTTTAGCAAATGAGATGGGAAAGAAAACATTGTACAAACTTGCAAAACAATTAGTAAATTTTAAGCACAGATATATGTTGATGAGTTATTGTACCCTCACTGGATTTTATGTTAACTCTCTGGTCACTCAGTGTTTATTGGGTTTATTCACTCTATTTTTCTTTTTATTCTTAATTTCTATAGTTTTGTTTTTCATCTAACCAATCAACAATTACAGAATATAGTCATACCAAAAAGTCATGAGGTCTTAATTAAGGTTGTAATGGGGCCAAGGTAAAGGTAAGGATTTATGTATAGGTTTAAGTGAGCTAATAAGCGAATCCCTAATTAGACTAAGATCTCACCTAACATACACATCTAGTAAAATAAAATTTCTTTACCTAATTTCCCATAATTTCCCACTTATTGTTACATGCTCATGTTTCACTTTTTATTTTATTTTTTTATTCCATGTGCATTGTTTTCATTGGGAAATTTCCTTTTTGTATTCCCTTTTATTTAGATGCTGAAAAATAACTTTTTTTTTAATGCACATGATGATTAAATCACTTAGATTTTCTCATGAGCATGCTTTCCAAATTTTATTTTATTCCTTTTTACTTTTTTTTTCTACCCTTTTGTTTCTATTATTCATGTTTCCAAAAGGTCTCCCACATTTAACTCTATTCATAATTTTCTATCTTAAGCTAACTAAGGATTCACTTGGGATTTTTCTTTGTTTTTCTGCTTAAGGCTAGTAATTTGGCTAAATAGAATAAAGGGTTTTAAAAGGCTCAAGGGGGTTAACAAGGGTGATGTAAAAGGTAGGCTGATTTGGGGTGAGTGAGCTAAAATCAAATGATGGCCTTAATCATTCTCTTGGTATGTATCTATCCTATATTCTATAATTGGATATATAGATTAAAGCAAAGTAAAGAACATCAGAATAAAAAGAAATGTGACACACAGAAATGAAATTATGGTTTGAATGCAACCATACAATTTAAGCTCAAGACTCACAGGCTGTGTGTTCTCTAACTCAAGCATCATATATCATTCATATATTGTATGCAGGTTTAGTTAAAAATTCCCATTATTCTCTTGAAAAAAAATTATTTAGGGTAGCTTTTAAAGTTTTAATGTTCCTCCTTGATGAAATGTTGTCAACTAACATGTAATGCTATACATACAAGGTGTGGGTTGTTTTGATTCTGTTAAAGTTTCTAGTTTACTTCCTTTTTATATTTTTCTACTTAAACTATGCTATCTTATGATAAAAAGGGTAAACTATACTAATTAATCCACTAATAAATCAGAATTGCAAACTAAACTAAATAACTAAAATATGAACAAAAAATGCAAAATGCAGAAAATAGAGTAAAATACACAAGTAGCAATGTATAAGTACTCCGAAAATAACAGTAAAAGAAAAAGAGGAAAATACAGAAAAAAAATATCCAAAATAAAAGAAAAAGTATGTAGTGGTTCACCAAAATAAACGCCAGAGATGGCGACCTCCCCACACTTAAAATGAAGCATCGTCCTCGATGCCCAATCAAGACTGGTGTGAAGGAGTGTCATCAATGGTAGGGATGGTAGCTGGGGTCTCCGTGGCAGTGGTGGGCTAAGGGTCTGGCTGCTGTGGAGGTGGTACAGACTGGAGCGGGATCTCCGGATCTGCAGCCTCTATCTGGGGCATAACCTCCTGATGCGGGGTAGCCTGCTCTGTGGCTGCCTGCTGATGAGTCTCCGCCTGGGAATGAGGCTCCTCCTCATGCTCATCCTCCTCCTCGTGCTCATCCTCTGATGGCTCTGAAGGGGTGTCGGGCTCGGAGGGGATGTCAGCACCCTGTTTGATCATCAGCTTCAGATGGGAATAGCGTCGCCTGCTGCGGCGCTCTAATCTCTCATACCGGCGCCTGTTACGGCACTCCATCTGATCAAGCTAGCGGAATAGACGGTGCACGAGGTGATAGACCGGCTCAGAGGCGGGTGGAGGTGCAGTGGTGGCAGTAGGGGCAGCTGGGGCAGCTGTGGATGAAAAAGGTCCAGCAGACGGAGGGGCTGTCTCATCAGTAGCAGTGATAGGTGGTGGTCTGTAGCCCAAAGCAAGGAAGTTCCTACTGTGCGGGATGATCTTCCTGCAGTCCGCTGCTGGTGGTCTCTCATCGGCATCCTCCCAAGGCACATCAGCCTGACGGCTTAGTGATGAGCGGATATTTTATACGCTTTTTGGGGTTAATTTCATATAGTTTTTAGTATGTTTTAGTTAGTTTTTAGTTTATTTTCATTAGTTTTTAGGAAAAATTCATATTTCTGGACTTTACTATGAATTGTGTGTTTTTCTGTAATTTTAGGTATTTTTCTGGCTGAAATTAAGGGAGCTGAGCAAAAATCTGATTCAGGCTGAAAAAGGACTGCTGATGTTGTTGGATTCTGACCTCCCTGCACTCAAAGTGAATTTTCTGGAGCTACAGAACTCAAAATGGCGCGCTTTCAATTGCGTTGGAAAGTAGACATCCAGGGCTTTCCAGAAATATA
>NC_029790.2:23369379-23375438 GCF_000816755.2 Arachis ipaensis | reverse complement strand
AACAATCTCCGTGGGATTCGACCCTTACTCACGTAAGGTATTACTTGGACGACCCAGTGCACTTGCTGGTTAGTGGTACGAGTTGTGAAAAGTGTGATTCACAAATTGTGCACCAAGTTTTTGGCGCCGTTGCCGGGGATTGTTCGTGCTTGGACAACTAACGGTTTACTTTGTTGCTTAGATTAGGAAAATTTTCTTTTTTGTTTAGAGTCTCTTATTATTGTCGTGTTAAAATTTTAGAATCCTTATTTTCTTTTTAAAATATTTTTCAAAAATAATTTTTCTATTAAATCCTGTGCCAAATTTTAAGTTTGGTGTTTTCTTGTTGATTTCTCTGTGTTTTTCGAAAATTTTAGTTTGGTTTTCTAAAAATTTTAAGTTTGGTGTTCTTCCTTCGTGTTCTTGTGTTCTTGTGAATCTTCAAAGTGTTCTTGAGTTTTTCTTGTGTCTTGATCTTAAAATTTTTAAGTTTGGTGTTCCTTAGTGTTTTTCCTCCAAAAATTTTCGAAAACAAGGAGCATTAGATCTAAAAATTTTAAATCTTGTGCTATCTTATTGTTTTTCTCTCTCTTCTTAAAATTCAAAAATATCTTTTCTCTCTATTTTAAAGCATCTTTTTCGAAATCTATTTCTAAAATTTAGATTTTTTCAAAATTTAAAACCTTTTTCAAAAATCATCATCTCCTTTTCAAAATCTCCTAGCCACTTTCTCTCTCCTCACTTTTTCGAAAATATTTCACTCATTTTTATTTATTTTATTTTGATTTATTTTGATTTCGAAATAAATAAATAAATAAATAAAAATAATTTTTATATCATCTCCCTTTCTCCATCATGGACCTAAGCGGAAATGAACAGTCCAGGAGGACTCTGGGGTCGTATTCTAACCCCTCTACTGCTTCATATGGGAGTAGTATCTGCATACCCTCCATTGGAGTCAGTAGCTTTGAGTTGAATCCTCAGCTCATTATCATGGTGCAGCAAAGTTGCTAGTATTCCGGTCTTCCACAGGAAGAACCTACAGCGTTTCTGGCACAGTTTCTACAGATTGCTGACACAGTACATGATAAAGAAATAGATCAGGATGTCTACAGACTATTACTGTTTTCATTTGCTGTAAAAGATCAAGCTAAGAGGTGGTTGAATAACCAACCTAAGGCCAGCATAAGGACATGGAAACAGCTGACAGAAAAATTCCTGAATCAATACTTTCCCCCAAAATGGATGACACAGCTAAGGCTGGACATCCAAGGCTTTAAACAAGGAGATAATGAATCTCTTTATGATGCCTGGGAGAGATACAGAGAGATGCTACAAAAATGCCCCTCTGAAATGTTTTCAGAGTGGGTTTAGTTAGACATCTTCTATTATGGGCTTGCAGAAGGAGCTCAGATGTCTCTTGATTACTCAGTGACAAACCCCAATTTGATGGTTTGTTTTGCATTGAATTTAGAGTATTTTGATAACCTTTTGTCACATTTAGCCTAGGAATTAGCATGATTTTGTTATCTCTCCCAAAATGGCGCCGTTGCCGGGGATTTGCAATGGTGTTATGTTATTGGTTATTGTATATATGTGAATATTGTGAATATGTTTGCTCTTGCTAGCTCTTGCTAGTTTTAGGATTTAATTTTCTTGCTTCTTATTTGATTTTGTTTTCATTTTCTTCTTGCTATCATGAATTCTCACCACTTTGGCTTTGAGTTTGGTTCTAAGTGTGTTGTAGGAAATGTGGACTTTAATGGCAACATGTACCATGGATGGAACCAACAAAGATGGGAAGAGCCTCAAGGAATTGATCACTCCTATTGGCAACAACCTCCGGATACTTATAGGTATAATTTCCATCCTAATGCATGCCAACTTAGCGGCTATGATGACTCTCTTTGTGACACTCAACAACCACCATCATATGCCTATGAATCTCATCCTCAACATGAACCTCAACCATTCTCACAAGCCTTTCATCGCCAAGCACCACCCTATGATCCATATCCATCATATAACCAATCATCCATACCATATTTTTATGGCCATTATGAGCAAGAACCTTTAGAACCACCACAACCTTATCAAGATTACTACCATGAACCACCTCAACCCTCACCATCTCCATACCCTTACCAAGAAGAACCACCTTCCTACTATGAACCCTCTCTCCAAAATAATGAACCTTCCTATTCACCCCAAGCCCCAATAGACGATCCTCTCACTTTGTTACTTCAAGGACAAGAGGCCATGAAACGGGATACACTTGAGTTTGTGACCAATTTGACCAAGGTGGTGCACACTTTAGCCCACCAATGCTTGAATACTCAAGGTACTTCCGTAACCACACGTGAAAAGTCAAAAGAAGAGCAAAGCATGAAGGATAAATTGGAAAATTCGGTGGGAAAGGAGGAGTCAAATTTTGTGTTGGAACAATTGGAGAAGCCTATGATCATTGAAGAAAGGGGAGAAGTGGTTGAAGATCTCGGAGATGTTGAAAGTCCATGGGAATGTAGCAAAGCTTTAATCTCTCACTTGAATATGGTTTGCTTGAAAATGATGGTCAACTTAGAACTCTTTGTGGAATTAAATGTAAAAACGAGTTGTGTAGTGGTTGGAAAATAGGTGTTAAGCTTATCAAGGCCAAGGCCTCAAGGTATAGGGATGATGTTGGGACAAGAATTGCTTTATATGGATCTAGGAGGAAGCATTGGTGGAGTAAAGAGAATTCTATGTGTCAATTACCTTTATGTCAACCGCTCATCCGACAAAACCATGAAACTCAACTAACGGATGGGTGTGAAGATAAGATATGGGATCCCGGTTCGCTATGTGAAGACCAACTATGGGGACTCATATCTTGGGTAGAACTTTGCCCAAGCTTGATGAAAAGGGTTGGAAATTCTGTCAACCAATTGAGGAGCAAAGATCCTTAGAGATTCAAGGATGAGTACAAACATAAGCCACCATGACAATAAGCATCCCAAAATGTCCAACTTAAGGACTTAAACTAAAAGTGCTAGGTGGGAGACACCCCACCATGGTAAACTCTTTCCATTCCCTTTTACATTTGCCTAATAAGTGATTTGAGTTACCATTGTAGGTAGATGTTTCACATAATTTGTTTGTACAATTTAATTGTTAGCTTAGTCACATGCATGTTGTGTTTAGTAGTAGATGAATAATATCAAAAATTGCATTTTTGTGAATTGTATGATGGTTGAGTGAATAAGAGTTGTGAACACTAAGGGGAGCACCCAGCCAGTTTTTTTTTTCTGAAAAAAAAAATGAAAAATGAAAAATGAACGCGCGCGCACAACGTACGCGTACGCGTCCCGGTGCGCATCCACCACAAGCCACACTCCCGAGAGTTGGGCCTCTCTTGGGCAAACATTGTGCCTTGAGCCCAACCTGACCCGCGCGGACGCGCACTACGTGCGGGCGCGCCGACTATTAGAACATGGAAGTTCGCGCGGACGCGCACCTGCCGCGTCCGCGCCGATTTGCTGCTGCAATTGATTGAGCCAAACCCCAGAGAGTTAAGCCATTTCTGGGCTAGCTCTAGGCCCCAGGCCCAACCCGATCTGCGCGAGCGCATGCATCGCGCCCGCGCGCCATTTCACAACTCGTCAATGTACGCGGACGCGCACTTGCCACGCGCGCGTCCTTGCGTGGTGCCACCAAACTAGGCAACGGACCAGAGAGTTGGGCATGCCTCAAGCCCATTCTAAGCCTCAGGCCCAATCTCATGTACGCGTGCGCGCATGGCACGCGCACGCACCCCTGCCTAATATGCCACCCCACGTTAGCGCGCACTGTACGCTCACGCGTGGATCTCCATTCCCCTCAATGCACGCGGACGCGTACTTGCCGCGTGCGCGCAAATCTAGTGGCGCGACTCCCAGGCCATTCTCCAGAGAGTTAGGCCTGAGTTGGGCCAACTCTAAGCCCCTAGCCCAACTGCATGCACGCGTGCGCGCACGGTACGCGCACGCGCCCTTCCCTATTTTGCTCACCCCCGCTTAAGCGCGTTGTACGCGCACGCGTAGGACCCACGTTTTTTTTCAATGGACGCGGACGCGCAAGGTGCGCGCGCGTTCCGATTCAAAAATAGGGATAACCCTAGCTCGCGAAGCACACTGCGCAGTCGCGCAACCCATTTCCCCAACCTCCATCTTCTTCTTCTTCTCGCCCCCAACTGTCATCGCAGCAGCAGCACCGGCCGCCGCCGCGCCATCATCACCGCCGGCCACTCGCCCTCAACTTCTCTTCCCCTTTCACCACCACCCGTTCTCTCTCTCTCTCTCTCACTCCTCTCTTCCTCCTCCCGGCCAAACCACCACCACCGCCGCCGCAGCCATCACTGCCTTCCCCTCTCTTCCCTTCTCTCTTGCTCCTCTGACCTTCTCACTCCTCTCACCCATCCCACCGTCCCTCCTCCCCTCAGTTTCTCAAACCACCGCGCCAGCCGTCCTCCCCGCCACCGTTCACGGCGGTGCCAGGTTCTGCCCCTGCCCTATCATCGTCCCCCCTTTCCATTTTCAGTTTTTCCCGGCTCCCAGGTTCCTGCTCCATTTCTGTTCTTTCTTTTTCTGTTTTTCCTTTTTATTTGTTCATTTATGTTAGTTCCTGGAATTGCATGTTAGTTAGTTCGGCTTAGAATTTTGTATGTTAGGTTAGATAGATATAATTGCTGTTAGGTAGCTAGGGCTGGATAGATGATTCTAGGCCTGATAATTGCTCCGTATGTGCATATTTGCTGCTTGCTTCCGTGGGTACAGTATGTTGGTTTTGGGTTGATATTCCATACAATATGTGTTGCAAATAATATCTGTTTGCTGCTGTGCGTGATTGATGCTATTTTTGTGCTAATTGTGCTATTTTGCTATCCGGGAACGTCCAATTTTAAGCCGGAATGCTGCCCAATTTTCAAGAAAATTAGTTTCATCTTGATCTTTATTTCAATTTTGGGCAAATTTCCGTTTCCTTTTTGATTTCCCGGACTCGCATCGATCATCATGAACATAAACCACAACTTTTCTTTTCATTACGCATAAATATCATTATATCACTAGCCTACTTTTCTAACTTACTAACTTCTTTAACCATTCCACTTCCACTCACCTTTAACCGTCTTTAACAAATTCCTCCAACTATATGATGATATTATTGCCTTGTGAATATGAGTTGTTGACTTTAATGAAGCTTGCATTTTTTTTGGTTTACTTGTTCACTTTTGCATATTCATTGCAACATCATGATTGTTCTTTGTCATTTATGACCTGACCATGTTTTTTTTTGTTACATGCTAAATGTTTTATATATTCTATCACATTTTTCAGGATGTCGGATAAAGGCAAAGCCATAGCCACCGCCTCTAAGAAGAGAAAACACTCTACCCCCTCCATTCCTTCCATCTACAAGAACTATGCTAAGAATCCATTGCATGACGAGGATAAAGAGAATCAGCAGTTGCCTTCTACCAATCCAGACAAATTCCCCAATCTCTACTGTGAGCTTCGGTTCTCTAGATATCGAACAACGAAGCTAAATATTGAGAAGAAGTTGCTCCTACCTAATGATGTGAGACGACGCATTACCGGTCGGATCCTTGAGTTAGGTATTGACTTTGTTGACCGGGATTTGGGTGACATAAATATATCTTGGGTGAAGGAATTCTACTGCAACTTCTTCCGTCCGACTTTGGACTCAGTTCAGGTGCGGGGTAGAGAGATTATGGTCACCGAGACCGCCATTGAGGAGGCATTACATTGCCGACACATTCCGCATGACCAGTGTGCCCATCATCAGGCTGAGATAGCCATCCATACCATGACTTTTGATTATAAGGCGCTTCGGCGCGTGATTGGGATACCGGACGCTTCATGGGTTATGGACGCAGGCAACACCAAGCCAAAGGGGATGTTATTCACTCATTTGACTAGGGAGGCCAGGACTTGGCAGATGATCTTCGCCCACTACGTCCTGCCTACCACCCACTTTTCTGAGGTCCCCATGGAGATGCTTCTACTGATCGGGTGTGTTATGGAAGGGAAGGATGTCTCCTTCCC
>NC_029790.2:23367520-23368322 GCF_000816755.2 Arachis ipaensis | reverse complement strand
GAGGCGCTTCGGCGCGTGATTGGGATACCGGACGCTTCATGGGTTATGGACGCAGGCAACACCAAGCCAAAGGGGATGTTATTCACTCATTTGACTAGGGAGGCCAGGACTTGGCAGATGATCTTCGCCCACTACGTCCTGCCTACCACCCACTTTTCTGAGGTCCCCATGGAGATGCTTCTGCTGATCGGGTGTGTTATGGAGGGGAAGGATGTCTCCTTCCCTAGACTTATCCGACAGTGCATGTGGCGGGCGCATATTCGTGGCCTACTTCCATTTCCTACATTGGTCACGAGTATGGCAGCCTTAGCTGATGTCCCGTGGTCAGATGATGATGTGCGACCACCACCAGCTGATGCAGATGACATGGAGGTTACTATCCCCTGGGGTGTTTGGGTGCACGAGAAGCCACCTGCTAGACGCCGCTCTCGGGCTAGAGCTGTCATAGGGACACCTTCACCACCAGCCCCTGCAGCTAGCCCATCATCTTCTACACCCACAGCCCCTTCACCATCTACAGGCCCTCCAGCAGCACCTGAGCCTACCTATCTCCTGGTCCAGCGTCTCTTCCGGTTCTTGGAGCGAGAGCGACACCATGTCAGACGCCGTTTGGATCGGATGGACCAGGCACTTATCTCTCTGGGCGCTGAGCTACCTCCGCTTCCCGATTCTCCGGCCTCCGATGAGCAGGATCATCAGGAGGAGGACGCGGAGGCACCAGCTCAGCAGGATGCCCCTGACGCTACAGAGCCAGCACACATGGCGGCACCACCTCAGACACAGGAGACTCAGCCGGTCCCAC
>NC_029790.2:23364520-23367390 GCF_000816755.2 Arachis ipaensis | reverse complement strand
TTATTGCTTATTTTGGATTTTAGATATTTTGATGCTTTTGGATATTTTTAGATGATAGATTCCGTACTTTTAGTTGGATTCTTCTTTATACATTTTGTTTATCTTTATTTTTAGTTTGCGGTTGTGATTAGAAATCATGTTTTAAGTGAAACTTAGGCACCCTTTTTGCATAATATATTGGTTCTAAGTGAAAATGGAAAGGGTGAACTAAGAAAATTTTTGAACTTTTCAATCACAACAATGCTTAGTCAAACATTGAGATTTTTCGAGAAGTTTAAATATAGGGCTTTAACCCAATTGATTGGAAGAGAATTTTTGAAACTTGCTTGAATTTCATACCTTGTGAAGCATGTATTGAATTGAGAACACAAGCTTGTGAGACTTGAGCCTATTGAAGTGGGTACATTTTATAACCACTTATTTTCCATTCTTGTGTGAAATTGTTCTCTTTCCATGATTGTGATCCTTGATTTGCTTGATTCTATATATCCGTTTATTTCTTGTGTTTATGCATTTATATGATTGAGGCCATTATTTCATTTGCCACTTAACCAAATAGCCAACCTTTTACTCTCCATTGTTAACCAATTTTGAGCCTATGCTTAACCAACTCATTCTTATTTTAGCACATTACAGGCCTAAGGCGGAAAACCAATGAAAAGTCCTTGTTTGGATCTTTGATTGACCTAGGCTAGTGAGAGTGTTTTATTATTCAAAGTTGGTGAGGCTTGGGAACATTGGATAGGGTAAAGGGGGTAGTACACTTTTATGTTTAGGAATTGGGTACATACTCATGTATTGATTAAATGTAGAAACCTTATGCATTGATGTTCTTGTATTTAGTTTGAAGGGAGAAAAAGAAAAAAAATATATAAAGAAAAGAAAAAAAAAAGAGAAAAATAAAATGAAAGAAAAAAAAAAGAAAAAAAAAGAAGAAAAAAATTAATAAAAGGGGACAAAATGCCCCAAAGTGAAGTCAATAAAAAGGAATCAATGCATAAGTGTTGAGAGATGGAAAGAAAATGCATGAGTATGTAAGAAAAAGTGAAGAATGGGTAGTTAGAATAGCTCACATTTGTATAGGTCATTAAATAGGTTAGGTGGGAAAGTCTATGCTAATCAAAGATTCAAATCCTAGTCCACTTGACCATAAATGGTCCTACCTTGACCCTAACCACATTACAACCTAAATGAAAGACCTCATGATGAATGTATGCATGCATTGAATAAGTGTTGATTGTTAGAAGAAAATCAAATTTTGGAAAACATGATTAGAAGAGAATTGAGTGAATTAACCCTTAAACACTTGAGTGAATAGAGCGGATACACATCCGGTGAGGGTTCAAAAGTTCAATCACATGTGTTCACCCATATTATCTATATTCTTGCAAAGTTTGAACTCTTTTTGACAATTCAATACAATTGTGGTTTGGACTTAGTTCCTATATGCCTAGCTCTTGTGCTTATGCGTGCTCTCTTGGGAATTGATTTGTTTGAACTAAGCATTTCCAATTGCTTTAGATAATTGCATTTAGATAGGACTCATATAGTTTAGTTGCTCAGCTGGTGGATCTATCCACATGAGAAAGACAATTGAAGAGGCTCAAGAGCTCATTGATACAGTTGCCAAGAATCAACATCTGTACCTAAGCAGTGACCCTTCCATGAAAGAAGAGGTTAAGACAGCAACTGCTGAACTCAGTCCTGTAAAACAAGCTGCTGAATTCAATCAGCAGTTGGACTTTCTAACAAGGCAGCTAGCCGAATTTAAAGATAGGCTGCAAGAGACAAGAATGGCAAATATACATATGGAAGAACAGTTTAGGCAAACAAAGCAATAGCTATCAAGACAAATAACAGAAGAATGCCAAGCAGTTCAATTAAGAAGTGGGAAAACATTAAATAACCCACCTCAAGGTAGCAAAAAGCCAAGAAATGAGCAAACCACCCAAGATTCACCTGAGGACAGTAAGAGCCCAGGGAAAAATAATTCTGGCGCTAAAACGCCAGAAAATTGGTGGAAGGCTGGCGCTGAACGCCCAGACCATGGCCAAAACTGGCGTTCAACGCCAGAAACAAAGCAGGATTGGCGTTCAACGCCAGAAATGGGCAAGGATCTGGCATTGAACGCCCAAAATGGGCAGGATCTGGCGCTGAACGCCCAAAATGGGCACAATTCTGGCGTTCAGACGCCAAGAACAGACAAGGAGTTGGCATCTAACGTCACTCCAGTTTCTAACTCTGGCACTCAATTGCCAGTGAGGGATCAGACACACACAAATGCTGATAACAACCCCTCTAAAAAGGCTTCTTCAACCACTTCTGTAGGCAGTAAATCTACAGCAACTAAGGTTGAAGAATATAAAGCCAAGATACCTTATCCTCAAAAACTCCGGAAAGAGGAGCAGGATAAGCAATTTGCTCGCTTTGCAGATTACCTCAGGACTCTTGAAATAAAGATTCCATTTGCAGAAGCATTTGAGCAAATACCTTCTTATGCCAAGTTCATGAAAGAGATCTTGAGTCATAAAAAGGATTGGAGAGAAACAGAAAGAGTTCTCCTCACTGAAGAATGCAGTGCAATCATTCTGAAAAGCTTTCCTGAGAAGCTCAAAGATCCTGGGAGTTTTCTGATACCATGCATATTAGAAGGTCAATGCACCAAGACAGCTTTATGCGATCTTGGGGCAAGCATCAACCTAATACCTGCATCCACTATCAGAAAGCTTGGCTTAACTGAAGAAGTTAAACCAACCAGGATATGTCTCCAACTTGCTGATGGTTCCACAAAATACCCATCAGGCGTGATTGAAGACATGATTGTCAGAGTTGGGCCATTCGCCTTTCCCACTGACTTTGTTGTGTTGGAA
>NC_029790.2:23360083-23364486 GCF_000816755.2 Arachis ipaensis | reverse complement strand
ATGGTGACTGAAGGGATTGTCCTTGGGCATAAAATTTCAAACAAGGGAATAGAGGTGGATCAAGCAAAAATAGAGGTAATTGAAAAATTACCACCACCTGCCAATGTTAAGGCAATCAGAAGCTTTCTGGGGCATGCAGGATTCTATAGGAGGTTTATAAAGATTTCTCAAAAATCGCAAAAACCTCTAAGCAATCTGCTAGCTGCTCACACGCTATTTGTGTTTGACACAGAGTGCCTGCAGGCGTTTGAAACGCTGAAAGCTAAGCTGGTCACAGCACCAGTCATTTCTGCACCAGACTGGACATTACCATTTGAGCTAATGTGTGATGCCAGTGATCACGCCATTGGTGCAGTATTGGGACAGAGGCATGACAAGCTTCTGCACGTCATTTATTATGCCAATCGCGTTCTAAATTATGCCCAGAAAAATTACACAACCACAGAAAAAGAATCACTTGCAGTGGTTTACGCCATTGACAAGTTCAGATCATACTTAGTAGGATCAAAAGTGATTGTGTATACTGATCATGCTGTTCTTAAATATCTACTCACAAAGCAGGATTCAAAACCCAGGCTCATTAGATGGGTGTTGCTTCTGCAAGAGTTTGATATAGAAATAAGAGACAGAAAAAGGACAGAGAACCAAGTGGCTGATCATCTATCCTGGATAGAGCCAATAGAAGAGACGCCCCTCCCCTCTCTTGAGATCTCTGAGACTTTTCCAGATGAGCATTTATTTGCCATTCAGGAAACACCATGGTTTGCCGATATTGCAAACTATAAAGCTGCAAGGTTCATACCCAAGTAGTACAACAGGATACAAAAGAAAAAATTAATTACTGATGCAAAGTACTACTTGTGGGATGAACCTTATCTCTTTAAGAGATGTGCAGACGGAATAATCCGTAGGTGTGTGCCTAGAGAAGAAGCACAGAAGATCCTGTGGCATTGCCACGGATCTCAGTATGAAGGCCATTTCGGAGGTGAGCGAACAGCCACCAAGGTCCTCCAATGTGGCTTCTATTGGCCCACACTCTATAAAGACTCTCGAGAGTTTGTACGTAACTGTGACAGTTGCCAAAGAGCTGGCAATCTGCCTCATGGTTACGCCATGCCTCAACAAGAAATCTTGGAGATTGAGTTATTTGACGTATGGGGAATTGACTTCATGGGACCTTTCCCACCATCATACTCAAACACTTATATTCTGGTGGGAGTTGATTATGTATCAAAATGGGTTGAGGCCATTGCCACACCCACCAATGATACTAAAACAGTGCTGAAGTTCCTCCAGAAAGCATTGAGCAAGAGTGCTCAAGGCTGAAGCTAGATTAAAAGCTCAGCAAGGTCCAGCTAAAGACAATAAAGAAGCGCTTGCTGGGAGGCCCAGCCATGGGGCAACAATCCTCTAAGCATTTTGCCCTATTTTTATTTTTATTTGTTTATATAAAGTTCACTGACACTAAGGTGAGGAATCATTTGTATAAGTCCACAGAGTTACAGAAGGACTCGGCACACAAAACAGAGAAAAAGAGCTCACTTGCAAGAAAACGCCAGTAATGGTAGCAATCTGGGCGTTCAACGCCAGAAATGGGCACCCACTGGGCGTTGAACACCAGTAATGGCAGCAGCTGGGCGTTGAACGCCCAGGAGAGCAGCATTTGGGCGTTGAACGCCCAAAACAGGCAGTGTTTGGGCGTTCAAACGCCAGGATGATGGGGAGGAGGCAAGTTCATTTTTCTTCATTTTTTTTCATTCCAATCTTGATTTTCTTACTTCAATTAATGATTTCTTACATAAACTTGTTAAGAACCTTGATTTCTAAATTCCATAATTTCTAAAAACCCTACCTTAAAAATATCAAATATATCTTAATCCATAAGCACCAACCCTCTTTGCAAATTCAATCCAACTCTTTTCAAAAATTTTTTTTACAAATCTATCTTTTCAACTCATCAATATCTTTTTCAAAACCTCCACTTTATCTTTTTCAAAATCTAAATCTATCTTTTTCAAAAATCTTTCATATCCCTCAATTTTAAACTATATCTTCTCTTATCATATCTTCTATCTTATCTTTTCCAAATAAATCTTTTTATCATATCTTTATCTCTTTTTTTTCGAAAAAAACCCACCCCCCCCATAAATTTGAGTTCGGCCTCCCTTCCCTCCCATCAACAATTGCACCTAGCTCTCCTTCTATCCCTCTCCTTTCTTTTCTTTTGCTTGAGGACAAGCAAACCTCAGCCGTGCTGTGACAGAGCATGTGAGCATATTCTTCACTGAGAGGATGGGATGTAGCCATTGACGACGGTGATTCCCTACATACAGCTTGCCATAGGAGGACGTGCGTGCGTGAATTAGAAGACAGAGAAAAGCAGAGATTCAGAAGACAAAGCATCTCCAAAACTCCAACATATTCTCCATTACTGCATAATAAGTAACCTTTAATTTATGCTCTCTTGGTTATTCGCAATTCAACTGATAAACATAATTGACTTCCTGACTAAGATTTACAAGATAACCATAGATTGCTTCAAACCAACAATCTCTGTGGGATTCGAACCTTACTCACGTGAGGTATTACTTGGACGACCCAGTGCACTTGCTGGTTAGTGGTACGAGTTGTGAAAAGTGTGATTCACAAATTGTGCACCACCTAGCCGTGTAACCAGGTAAGGAAACGGGAGGGTGCCTCGTACGTGGGCCCTGGCCATATAGTGCCGGATAAAACGAGGTAAGTATATGTCCTTACCCTCCAGCACACACCAAAGGAGGGTGATCATGGTAGCCGGGATCTCCATCTCGTGAGTACTCGGCATCACAAAATTACTCAAGATCTGATGCCATAGCCGAGCCTCATCGTTCAAGTACACTCTCTTGATCCCTCTAGGCATAGTGGTGTTCTGACCCATCTCCCAAGGAACAGCAGGGTCGAGAGCTATCCGTGCCTTTACGGCATCCTAATCAAACAGCATCTGGCCCATGTCCTCCTCAGCCTGTGCAAAACCATCTGGCTGATCGGACTTGGTTGGGAGCTGGAGAATGGTCTCTATGGCTTCCTCTGTGACTAGAATTTGCTTTCCCCTCAGGTTCACTGCATCAAGGGTAGTAAGGTAGTAGTTGCAATAGAATTCCCTGACCCAAGATGCATTGACCTCTGTCAGTGGTCTCTCCAGAAAGAACCAGCCCCTTTGCTTGATTTGCTCAGTAGTGTATTGCTGGAGGGCCTCTGAAATCTTCAAGGTACGTTTCAGGTATAGATTTCTGGAGTTTGCAAAAGCCGGGTACTTCAGCTCACAGTACCGGTTTGCAAATTTTATAGGATTGTTTGCAGGAAGCAGCTGGTTAGCTTTCTCCTGCGGTGTGAAGTTCTTCTCCCGCCATGATGAATCATGCATTAGAGCAATGATGGGCTGGGAGGATTCTCCTCTTTTGCGTTTGCCGGTGGCTTTGCCTTTACCTTTCCTCTGTGAGGTAGACATCCTGAAAAACAGAAAATCAGGAATGGATAAAAAAAATAGGAAAGCAAATAGGCAATTAAACAAAGGAAACTCAAAGCGGTAAGGGAGAAATAGAATAAGGAAAATGAGTAATTGAAATGTGATTGAATGAATGTTAAATGGAAAGAAAATAAGCAATATGCCATGGTTAGAAAGTTAGAGGAAAGTGAAAATAATCAGAAAAGAGACCAAAAGGGTTAGTATGGTTAGGATTTGAAAAAGAAGTTAGTAAATTAAAATCAGTGAGTTAGGAAGGTAAGTGGCATAGAAAAATTCCATATAACAAGGATTCACAGGTAAGAATAGAAGTACTCATAATTGAACAAGCAGTTTATGAACCAGGAAATCAAAAAGGATGAGAAGATCTGCCATAGCATTCATGTAGTGGTTTGGGTAAAGCAGAGTAAAATAAATTTCAGAAATTCCAAACCAAAACATGAATGAAAACAAAATTAAAAAAATTTGGGCAGCATTCCGGCTAAAATTGGGTTGTCCTGGAAAATAAACAGCAATTTAATCAGTTCATATGAATTAAAAAAAATCAAGCTGCATGTACATAGATATAAAATAAACATAAAAACTCAATGTAAACAGCAGCAACATACAAGAAAGTAGCATATGAATCATGATTATAGCAGCAACAGATTTGCACATAGGATAACACAGAAGTAAGAACAGTGCAAGTAAACAAACCTAGATCCACTAACCACAGCCTAAGCTACCTAACAACCTAAAAATCCACTACAACATGCAAGTCTAGCTATCCTAATTATGAACATAAACGGAATAAAAAATACAGAAAAGTTACGAACAGATAAAAAAAATTGGTTGCGTGTTGCGGAACCTGGGAAGCGGAAGGGGTTGAACAGGGAAGAAGGTGGCTGCGGCGGCGTCCGGC
>NC_029790.2:23349634-23359747 GCF_000816755.2 Arachis ipaensis | reverse complement strand
CGGGCTGGGGGGTTATATTTTCGAATCCACGCGGCCGCGTGGGGCACGCGGTCGCGTGGTTGGGACGAGAATGGGAGTGATGCGATCGCGTGGGTGCGCGATCGCATGAGAGGGGGGAAAGAAGGGTGACGCGATCGCATGGGTCGCGCGATCGCGTCGCTGGAAGTCGTGCTAAACGCACGACTCCAGTGCCGTTTTAGCGCAACTCTCTGTATCCTTTTGGGGCGATGTGCAATCCATGCGACGCGATCGCGTCGCTCACGCGGTCGCGTGGGATTGGTATTGGGTAAGTGACACGATCGCATGGGGCATGCGATCGCGTGGGCCAATTTGTGCGAAACGCACAAGGGCCGCACGATTCCAGCCCAACTTTCTGTTCGTTGGATCCTTACGCCGATATATATATCACGTGGCCGCGTAGGTCACGCGGTCGCATGGGTAGTGTTTTTCGCGATATGACGCGATCGCATGGGGCACGCGGTCGCGTCGTGCAACCTTTTTTTTTATATGCATGAAAAGTGCAGAATGCAATGACTATCATGGATGCTTATGCATGATTCCAGGTTTAATAAATTAAAATGAAAAAGGAAAAATGAAAGCAATTAACAAGAAATAAATTGAAAAAGAAGCGACCATACCATGGTGGGTTGTCTCCCACCTAACACTTTTAGTTAAAGTCCTTAAGTTGGACATTGGAAGAGTATCTTGTTATGGTGGCTTGTGTTTAAATTCGTCCAAAAATCTCCACCAGTGCTTGGAATGCCAATAGCCTCCGGGGTCCCAAACTAGGCATGTAAAGCTTCTGCGCAGCTCTGAACAGATATCCAGCCTCCCGGGATGACGAATGTCAGAACATAATCCATGATCCCAAGCTGTGTTTTTAGATCCGCCTCCGTTTTGATTTGTAAGTTTCCATTCGGGCGGGTTAAAGAGTAGAATCTCACCGTGGCGACCAAACGTCCTCCGGACGGAGTTTTCCTCGATTCTAGATTCCCAAGGAAGTTCAGCATCGCCTAGATCTTCAACCAACTCTTCTTCTTGAACAATGACAGCTTCTTCCACTTGTTCTAGTACGAATTCATTTTCTGTCTTGTCCACTGGAGTCTCTAGTATTTCTTTCATGCTACGCTCTTCATCGGGCTGTCCACATGGGGCTGTGGTTGATCCTTGTATATTTGAGCACCTAGTGGCCCATTGAATTAGCGCTTGTTCCAGCTGTTGAATGGTTGTTCGAAATTTAGTTACTGTTTCTTTTAGGCGATCCTTTGCTTCGCGGTTTGCCAGACTTGGACATGATACAAAGGAAAGTGGTAATGATTGGGAATGATTGGATTGGTATTGGGGTAAGGAAGGAACATATGATGGCGAATGGTGAAGAGAAGCTTGTGAGTGTGGTGGTTCGAGGTTATGTTGAAAGGATGGTTCATATGCACGGGGTGGGGCTTGTTGGTAGTTACAAGGTTGTCCACCATGTCTTACAGCTGGGTATGCACGGTAGAATGGTCTTTTTCCAGGATATCTCGGAGGGTGTTGCTGCCTAAAGGGTTGATTAGATCCTCTTGGCTCCATCCATCCTTGATTGGTCTGACCTTGATGCACATTCCTACTATAACTTCTATTTCCTTTAACAATATTAGAACCAAACTCAAAGCGAGAGGGGTGAGAGTTCATAGTAGCAAATAAAGAGAAAAAGAAAAAACAACAATAAATAAACAAGCAAAAGAAAAATATTTACAATAACTAATAATAAGGCACACGTTAGCAGTTCCCCGGCAACGGCGCCATTTTGAAAGAGCAGAAGATTGATGGTTTAGAGGTTATAAACCGCGTGGGTCACGCGATCGAGTCATTTGGAGCTTTTTCTTGCCACGCGGTCGCGTCAGTCATGCGACCGCGTCATGTGTATTCTGCTTAAGGCGCGCGGTCGCGTCAGGCATTCCGCCGCGTCGCTGCTGATTCATGCTTGGCACGCGATCGCGTAATCCATGCGATCGCGTGGACACCAGTTTCTTTAAAGCTCCGTTTTGCTTCCTCATTCCATTCTAGTATGTTTTCTTTTTCATCCTTTAAGTCATTCTGCCTTTAGAAAATCTGAAACTACTCAACACACTAATCACGGCATCGAATGGAAATAAAGGTAATTAAAATAATTAATTTTTAAAGCTTAGAAAACATGTTTTTCATTATATGACATAATAAGGAAGGGAAAGTAAAACTATGCAATTAATGTGAATAAGTAGGTGAAGAGGTGAGTAAATCACTCTAATTAAGCACAAAAGAACTCATGAAATATGGGTTTATCAGCCTCCCTTCTTCAATAGGAAGAACTATGCCTACTAGAAAGAAAGGATGTGAATCTTCATCCAATCCATCGACTACAACATATGGAAGATTGTTGTAAGCGGCCCCAAAATTCTAACAAAGACAAGTGCTGATGGAGTGGTGACTCCAAAAGAGGAAACTGAATGGAATGACGACGACAAGAAGAAAGTGGAACTGAATGCTAAAGCCATTAACTTATTACACTGTGCTATTAGCTTTGAGGAGTACTGAAAGGTGTCTAGATGCAAGACAACCAAAGAATTCTGGGAGAAACTCCAGGTTACACACGAAGGCACCAAACAAGTCAAAGAAACAAGGATTGATATGCTGCAAAAAGAGTATGAGATGTTTAACATGAAGGATGGAGAAAGTATTGATGAAATGTTTGAGAGATTCTCAATCATAATCAACAGCCTTGATGCCATGGGTTTAACTCACACAGAACAAACCCTAGTGAGAAAAGCCCTTAGAAGCCTCACAAAGGAATGGGAAACAAAAGCCACTGTCCTAGCCGAGAGTAACAACCTGAGTCTTATAACCTATGATGAGTTGAGAGAGAAACTCCTTGCTTATGAAACCACACACACAAGCCAAGACTCAAAGAAAAAGGGAAAATCTCTTAAGTCAAAAGTTGAACCAAAACGGAGTGAATCTAGTGACAGTTTTTTAGATGATGAACTTGTGTTTTTTTCTAGGAGGCTTAGAAGGATAATGAGAAACAAAGGCAAGTACAAGGGCTCTAGCTCAAAGGAGTACAAGAAGGACATGAGCAAAGTAATTTGCAACAACTGCAAGGAGGCTGGACATCTTAAATACAACTGTGCGAAGCTCAAGAAGGAGGACAAAGGAAAGAAAGAAAAGAAGAGAGTGCTCATGACATCTTGGGAAGATCTTGAGAATGATTCGGATGAAGAAGAAGACTCCGAATGTGAAGCTCAAATCTGCTTCATGGCTGGTGATGCGTGAGCATTTTTCCTATCTTTTCCTAGTGAATTTGCATTTAATTTGTTGAGTTTAATCAAGAATTAATTATCTTTTAGCCACTATGGATGCTACTTTGAGTCTTGTGCAATTCTGTTTATTTTAGGTAACATTCGGTTGGATTTGATGAAGCTTTCGCAGAAAAAGAGAAGAAGGCTATATAGTGCAGGAATGGCTTAAATGATGGAGAGGAAGCTTGCACAAATGGAATCAGCACAAGAATTAAATGAGATGACAGCGAGGAGCAACGCGTGCGCGTACCTGACGCGTGCGCGTGATTTGGAGCTTTTCATGGTGACGCGTGCACGTACCTGACACGTACGCGTGAAAAGTGAAGTTGCACAGCGACGCGTGCGCGTGCCTGACGCGTACGCGTGACTGACGCGTACACGTGACATGCGCCACATACAGAAAACACAGAAAACGCTGATTGATCTAATTAATTCTGTTTTAAACTCTAATTTTTATAAATAGGAAAAGATATTATTTTAGTTTTAAAAAAATAGATTTTAAATTAATTAGGATTAGATATAAAAGAAAAAAGAAACTTCTCTTCTAGGGGATTCCATTCCAACATTAGTTTACTTTTCATTCCACCTCAGCCCAATTTACAATCCTTATTTTCTCTCTTTTTCATGAGCAACTAAACCTCCACTGTTAAAGTTAGGAGCTCTGTCTATTGTATGGATTGATTCTATTGTTTTTCTATTTTAATTCATGTACTGATTTATAATTTAAGAATTTTTTTCGTTCTTTATCTTATGAATTTGGGTGGAACAGAAGTATGACCCTCTTTCTAATTGAGTTATTGTATAACTTGAAAAAGCTCTTTATTTGAACAACAGCTTGAAAACAATTTCTCCTAAATTCTAATTATCTGGACTTAACGGGATACGTGACATGTAATCCTCTTATATTTGGATAATTAGGATTTTTGTGGCATAATAACTAGAATTAAACTTCACCCCCTAATTGGAATTAATTGACCAAGGAATTGGCGGTTGATGAAAGTTAGAGGAGACTAGAAAGGTCTAAGGAATTAGGGTCTAGTCACATATAGTTTGCCATGAATTAAATCTTGCATGATTAAAATAAATTAATAAGAAAAGTCAATCCGGAAAATAGATAACTCTGAAGCCTTAACTGCCTTCTCCATATTGTTTTTCCAACTTATTTACTTGCCTGTCTTCTAATATTCTGAATTTACTGTTTAATGCTTTTGAACTCTCAAACACTATTTTCTGCTTGTCTAACTAAGTAAATTAATCAAACATTGTTGCTTAGTCCCTCAATCCTCGTGGGATCGACACTCACTCACCTGAGGTATTACTTGGTATGACCCGGTGCACTTGCCGGTTAGTTTGTGGTTGTAATTTTCGTACCAAGTTTTTGGCGCCGTTGCCGGGGATTGATAGTGATTAACAACTATTAGTTGTTTGATTGCTTATATTAGGCATTTTAGTTTTAATTTTATTTAAATTTTACTTTAGTATTGTCGAAAAATAAATAAATAGCACTAATATTTTTCTTAATTTATGAAATTAAGTTTGGTGTTTTCTAGTTAGTCTTATTTTAATTTTTCTTATTTAATTTGCTTAATAATTTCGAAATTTTTTTGTTCTATTTTAATAAGTAATTTTTGAATTTTAGAGTTAATTTTTAGTATCTTTTATTTTATTTCTTTTACACAGGTTACCTCATTGGGAATTCTCTACACTCTGACGTAGAGATTCCCATCTTTTCTTGTTTTCTGTCTGTGTATGCACAGTAACAAAGACAAGGAACCCCTCTTAGACTTTGATCCTGAACCTGAAAGGACTTTCAGGCGACGTTTGCAACAAGCAAGACTTTGCAAGGCTGCAGAATCCACTATGGATCCTAATAATGCTGTTAATGCCAATGTGGAAAATCTGAATGGGAATGAGCAACACAGGAGAGTGCTTGGCTCTTACTCTGCTCCTACTGTAGATCTTTATGGAAAAAGCATTGTGGTGCCTCCTATAGCTGCGAACAACTTTGAGTTGAAGCCACAATTGGTCACCCTGGTGCAACAAGACTGCCAGTATCATGGTCTTCCCTACGAAGACCCAAATCAATTTATTTCTAATTTTTTGCAGATTTGTGATACTGTGAAGACAAATGGAGTAAACCCAGAGGTGTACAAACTCATGCTCTTCCCGTTTGCCCTGAAGGATGGAGCAAAGCTATGGCTAGATTCACAACCCAAGGAGAGTTTGGATGCTTGGGACAAGGTTGTTACTGAGTTTCTTACTAAATTTTTTCCACCAAAGAAGCTGACTAAGCTTAGGGTGGAGGTTCAGACCTTCAGGCAGAAGGATGGTGAAACTCTTTATGAAGCTTGAGAGAGATACAAGCTACTGACTAGGCAATGCCCTCCAGACATGTTCTCCAAATGGACCCAACTAGATATCTTTTACGAAGGCTTGGGTGAAATGTCCAAGATGTGCTTAGATAATTTTGCAGGTGGTTCATTATACAAGAAGAAGACACCGGAGGAGACTATTAAGCTGATTAAATTGGTTGCTAGTAACCAATATTTATACTCATCTAACAGAAATCCTGTGAACTCTAAGGCTCCTCAGAAGAAAGGTGTTATGGAAGTAAAAGCTCTTAATGCTATTCTTGCTCAAAACAAGCTTATGTCTCAGCAAATAAATCTACTTACTCAGCAGATGGGTGGCATGCAAGTCTCAGCTATCAACACCCAAAATCCACCTCAAGAGGTCTCTTATGACATGACAGGTAATTTTGTGCAGAATGATAATTATGATTAAGCTCAATCCTCTTCTGAACAGGTCAATTACATGGGGAGTGGTCCTAGAAATCCCAACAATGATCCATACTCTAAGACCTACAATCAGGGGTAGAGAAATCACCCAAATTTTGGGTGGAGGGACCAACCTCAGAGATCTCAGAATTTCAACAATAATTCTCAGGGCGGCTTCCAACAGAACAATCACAATAACCGCCAATTTCAGTCTCATCAACAACAACCACCTCTGCAGGCAAATTCTAAATCCCAAGAAGATTCTAATTAGGAAATGATGAGGAGTTTTATGCAGGAAACCAGAGCCTCCATTAGAAACTTAGAGTTGCAAATGGGCCAACTGAGCAAGCAAATACCTGAGAGGTCTTCAAGTACATTTCCAGGTGATACAGTGGTGAACCCAAGAGAAGATTGTAAGGTTATTCAATTGAGAAGTGGTAAAGTAGCTGGCTCTGAGACCAAGGTCAATGAAGAGTCAGTTGAAAAAGAAGCTCCAAAGGAGAAGAAGGAAGAAGTGGAGCACGTCCCTCCAAAGCGTGCAGACAACCCATTCCCTGAATCTCTTGACACTTACCCTACATTGCCAAAGGCTCCTGAATACAAGCCAAAAATGCCATACCCTCAGAGGCTTCAGAAGGCTTCCAAAGAAAAGTAATTCTCTAAATTTTTAGATATCTTCAAGAAGCTACAGATCAACATTCTGTTTGCAGAGGCTCTTGAGCAAATGCCTCTTTATGCAAAATTTATGAAAGAGTTGTTAACCCACAAGAGGAATTGGAAGGAACAAGAAACAGTGGTGTTAACCAAGGAATGTAGTGCCATTATCCAACACAACCTTCCTGAGAAGATGCCAGATCCAAGGAGCTTTGTAATTCCTTGCACCATTGGAGATGTCACTATTCATAGGGCTCTATGTGATCTTGGAGCTAGCATCAATCTCATGCCACTTTCAGTGATGAAAAAGCTTCAAATTGAGGAGGTAAAATCCACTCGTTTTTCTCTTCAACTTGCTGATCTTTCTATTAAATTACCTGTGGGTGTTGTTGAGGATTAACTTGTGAAAGTAGGACCATTTATTTTTCCTGTTGATTTTGTTATATTAGACATAGAAGAGGAGGTAAAATTCTCTATTATACTTGGTAGACCCTTTTTAGCTACAGGTAGAGCTCTGATTGATGTGCAAAAGGGTGAATTAACCCTGAGGGTCAATGAAGAACAAGTGGTCCTCAATATTTTTGAAGCTCTCAAGCACCCTAATGATTCTAAAGAGTGTATAAAAATAGATGTTATTGAACCACTTGTTCAAGAGGTAATGAAAGCTGAGGTACTTGACGATATTCTGGATCCTATTTCTGAGTATGAATTAGTGGAAGTTGATGATTCACCACCCCAGAAGGCTATGGTTCACACGCCTAAAGCAGAGGAGGAAGCCCCCAAGCTTGAGCTCAAACCTTTACCTCCTTCTCTGAAATATGTGTTCTTGGGTGAAAATGATTCATACCCGGTGATTATTAGCTCTTCCCTGAAGCCTAAAGAGGAAGAGGTGCTTATTTCAGTGCTCAGGAGCCATAAAACAGCTCTTGGGTGGACCATTAGTGACTTGAAGGGGATTAGTCCAACCAAGTGTATGCACAAGATCCTCCTTGAAGATGATGCTAAACCAGTTGTGCAACCACAAAGGAGACTCAATCCAACTATGAAAAAGGTGGTCCATAAAGAGGTAATGAAATTATGGGAAGCATGTATTATTTACCCTATTTCTGACAGTCTTTGGGTAAGTCCTGTGCAGGTAGTTCCCAAGAAAGGAGGGATGACAGTGATCAAGAATGAACAAAATGAGCTTATTCCTACAAGAACAATCACAGGTTGGAGAATGTGTATAGACTACAAGAGGCTCAACACTGCTACAAGGAAGGATCACTTCCCTCTGCCTTTCATTGATCAGATGCTTGAGAGGTTAGCTGGTAATGCTTTTTACTGTTTTCTAGATGGATATTCTGGATATAATCAAATTGTAGTGGACCCTCAAGATCAAGAGAAGACATCATTCACATGCCCCTTTGGAGTATTTGCCTACAGGAGAATACCTTTTGGACTCTGTAATATTCCAGCAACTTTTCAGAGGAGTATGCTTTCAATTTTTTCTGATATGGTTGAAAAGTTTATTGAGGTATTTATGGATGATTTTTCTGTTTTTAGTAATTCTTTTGAATCCTGCCTTAAGCATTTATCTGTTTTTTTTAAACGGTGTCAAGAATCAAACCTTGTTTTAAATTGGGAAAAATGTCATTTTATGGTTACAGAGGGTATTGTTATTGGACACTGGATTTTAAGTAAGGGGATTGAGGTTGATAGAGCAAAGGTGGAGGTAATTAAAAAATTACCACCACCAGCTAATGTTAAGGCAGTCAGGAGTTTCTTGGGTCATGTAGGATTTTATAGAAGATTTATAAAGGATTTTTCTAAAATTGCTAAACCATTAAGCAACATGTTGGTTGCTGATGTTCCTTTTGTCTTTGATTCTGATTGCCTGCGTGCTTTTGAAACTCTGAAGACAAACCTTACCTCTTTTCCCATTATAGCTCCCCCTGACTGGGATTTACCATTTGAGTTGATGTGTGATGCTAGTGATTTTGCTATAGGAGCTGTTCTAGGACAGAGGCATGGCAAGCTTGTACATGTCATTTACTATACTAGTCGGGTGTTAAATGATGCCCAAAAGAATTACACAACTACAGAAAAATAATTATTAGCTATTGTGTATGTTGTTGATAAGTTTAGGTCTTATTTAATTGGTTCTAAGGTTATTGTTTACACTGATCATGCTGCATTGAAGTACCTTCTAACCAAACAGGATTCTAAACCAAGATTAATCATATGGGTGTTGCTCCTTTAGGAGTTTGATATTGAGATAAAAGATAGGAAAGGGTCAGAAAATCAAGTAGGTGACCATCTCTCCAGAATTGAGTCTGAAGCAGGAGTACAACCACCCACAGCTGTGACTGAGACATTTTCGGATGAGCAATTGTTTCTTATTTCAGCAGGCTCCATAGTTTGCAGACATTGTAAATTACAAAGCCATGAATTTTATTCCAAAGGAGTACAGTAGGCAACAAGTGAAGAAGCTATTGACTGATGCAAAGTACTACATTTGGGAGGAGCCATACCTTTTTAAAAGGTGTTCAGATGGTATCATCCGGAGATGTGTCCCAGATGAAAAAATGCAGCAGATTCTTTGGCACTGTCATGGTTCTGATGATGGAGGCCACTTTGGTGGTAAAAGGACAGCTACAAAGGTCCTTCAGAGCGGGTTCTACTGGCCGACTCTCTTTAGGGACTCAAGAGCATTTGTGAAGCACTGTGACAGATGTGAAAAAGCCACGAATCTCCCTGCCAACCTGAAATGCCATAGCAGGGGATTCTTGAGGTTGAGTTGTTTGATGTGTGGGGTATTGATTTCATGGGACCTTTCCCACCCTCACATTCAACAACTATATTCTAGTGGCGGTTGATTATGTGTCCAAGTGGGTGGAAGCTGTGGCCATACCCACCAATGATGCTAAGATGGTAATGAGCTTTCTTCAGAGATATATCTTTAGCCGGTTTGGTGTCCCAAGGACACTCATTAGTGATGGTGGAAGCCACTTCTGTAACAGATAGCTGGACTCACTTCTGCAGAGATATGGAGTCTGTCATAAAGTGGCAACCCCCTATCACCCTCAAACAAGCGGACAGGTTGAAGTTTTCAACAGGAAACTCAAGAGAATTCTAGAGAAGACCGTCAGTGTTTCAAGAAAGGACTGGTCTAGGAAGCTTGATGATGCTCTCTGAGCATACCGGACAGTTTACAAGACTCCTATTGGCATGTCTCCTTACCAGTTGATCTATGGCAAAGCCTGTCACTTGACAGTTGAGCTGGAGCATAAAGCTTACTGGGAGATCCGGTATCTGAATCTTGATTCAGAAGCTGCAGGAATCAAGCGAATGCTTCAGTTGAATGAGCTTGATGAATTCAGATATTC
>NC_029790.2:23336336-23349614 GCF_000816755.2 Arachis ipaensis | reverse complement strand
CCGGGAAGCTGAAATCCCGGTGGTCAGGACCATTTGTGGTTACCAGAGCTTCACCATATGGTCATGTGGAAATACAGGAAGAGAATTCTGACAGGAGATTTACAGTGAATGGCTAGAGGTTGAAGCACTATCTTGGAGGCGAGATTGATCGCCAGAGGTTCGCTCATCTGCTAAATTAGCATAACTGACCGTCAAGCTAGTGACGTTAAAGAAGCACTTGTCGGGAGGCAACCCAATAATTTCGTATCCTTGGTTATTTTTCATAGTTGTGATTTTCTTATTTATTTAATTTTTATTGAGTTTTTACTGTTTTTCTGTCGTTTTACGTTTGTTCTGATCATGCAGCTATTTTAGAGCAGGAACCAAAAAAAAAAAAAGCGAGCACACGATACGCAGGCGTCGCTGACGCGTACGCACCATATGTATGTGCGTGAAAAATAAAATTGAACTGAGAGTTGTGCAGGAGTGGTGCTGGTAGCGTGCCTAGCGCACAACCGAGCCCACGCGTACGCGTCGCTTGCGTTTTCGCCAGTCCACGCATACGCGTGACCCTGAAAATTGGCGTAAATGGGTGTATGGCCAGAGAGTTATAATGGTGTGGGGCTGGAATTGTGCTGGGAGCACAAGCCCCACCACGCGTACGCGTCCCTGACGCGTACGCGTCATATGAGAATTTTGGTTCCCAAGCCACGCGAACAGAGAGTTGTGCATGCGCGGGGCTGCCCTCGCGCCATTCGCACAACCAACATCACGCGTACGCATCCCAGACGCGTACGCGTCGCATGCGACGCCCAATCAAACCACCTCAACGCCTGATTTCAAATCATCCACCCCCCAAATCCTAATTCTCTCTTATTCTTTTATCCTTTTATTCTTCTTTCATCAAAATATTTGTTTTTTTTTTTTTCAGTTCTTCTTTGCTTGAGGACAAGCAAACCTTTAAGTTTGGTGTTGTCGCTTTGCTTATGGCTTTTCGGTTTATTTTAATAGCACCAAAGGGAGATGAATGTTCTTCATGGAGGAATGAGATGGCCACTAGCATAACTGAGGTGGTTGAATTTCTTTCATTCTATATTCCTTCCCGCTCTTACTGTGTTATGTTCCAGTTTTTCTGCTATTTTGTCTCGTTTATTGCATGATCCTTTATTAGATAAATTCCTAGGTTTTAGTTTAGTTCTGTTATTTTCAAAAATTTCTGTTAATTGCTTTAATTTTGAAAGGTGTCTCATGTATTGCCCACTGAGCTTGAAATCAAAAAGAAAGAAGAAAAGATGTAGTGCATGAGAAATTGAGTTTAATTTTTAAAGTAGTCTCATTTATTCAAATGTGATGGTATTTTCTGTGACTCTGAATGCATGACATGAACAGTGCATATTTAAATTTAAATCAAAGAATGTTGATGTACAAGGAACAGGAATTTAGAGAATTATTATGACTTCTCTGAAATAAACAAAAATTTAATCCTTGAAGCAAAAGAAACAAAAAAAGAGAAAAAAAAAAAAGAGCAAGGTCCAAGGCTCTGAGCATCAATGACTAGGGAGGTCAGACATGATTAAAAGCTCAAAGAGTTGTTTCCCTAGTCATATGCTTGTGGTGTTCTTGTGTCAAGTAATCCTTGAGACAAAACATTTAGAGTCAAGATCAATTGCAATTAACAGAGTATGCCAAATGCTTTGAGCACCACTGTCTGGGAGTAACTGAAAGAAAAATCAGAACTTAAAGAGAATTCTCCAGTTAAGTGCTTGTGGTGTTTCTGTGTCAAGTGAAGTTTGAGACAAAAAATTTAAAGTCACGGCTAGGCTCAAGGTGCAAAGCACCAAAGAAAAGAGAATCAAAGAAAAATTGCTGTGTTCAAGGATTAAATTGAAGTACAAAAATCAGAGAATTCATAATATGATCCGGATTCTAATTCCGAGTGACACTGACATCCCTCTGATTCAAAGGAGAATGAGATGCCAAAACTATAAGAAGAGACATGAGCTTAATCGAACTCTCATTCTCATGCAAATTCACATCCTAAGCCTATATTAGTTTGGTTGCTTGAGGACAAGCAACAATTCAAGTTTGGTGTTGTGATGCGTGAGCATCTTTCCTATCTTTTCCTAGTGAATTTGCATTTAATTTGCTGAGTTTAATCAAGAATTAATTATCTTTTAGCCACTATAGATGCTACTTTGAGTCTTGTGCAATTCTGTTTATTTTAGGTAGCATTCGGTTGGATTTGATGGAGCTTCCACAGAAAAAGAGAAGAAGGCTATATAGGGCAGGAATGGCTTAAAGGATGGACAGGAAGCTTGCACAAATGGAATCAGCACAAGAATTAAAGGAGATGACAGCAAGGAGCGATGCATGCGCGTACCTGATGCGTGCGCGTGATTTGGAGCTTTCCATGGCGATGCGTGCGCGTACCTGACGCGTATGCGTGAAAAGCGAAGTTGCACAGTGACGGGTGCGCGTGATTGACGCGTACGCGTGATATGCGCCACATGCAGAAAACGCTGATTGATCTAATTAATTCTGTTTTAAACTGTAATTTTTATAAATAGGAAAAGATATTATTTTAGTTTTAAAAAAATAGATTTTAAATTAATTAGGATTATATATAAAAGAAAAAAGAAACTTCTCTTCTGGGGGATTCCATTCCAACATTAGTTCACTTTTCATTCCACCTCATCCCAATTTACAATCCTTATTTTCTCTCTTTTTCATGAGCAACTAAACCTCCACTGTTAATGTTAGAAGCTCTGTCTATTGTATGGATTGATTATATTATTTTTCTATTTTAATTCATGTACTGATTTATAATTTAAGAATTATTTTCGTTCTTTATCTTATGAATTTGGATGGAACAGAAGTATGACCCTCTTTCTAATTGAGTTCTTGTATAACTTGGAAAAGCTCTTTACTTGAACAACAGCTTGAAAACAATTTCTTCTAAACTCTAATTATCTGGACTTAATGGGATATGTGACATATAATCCTATTATATTTGGATAATTGGGATTTTTGTGGCATAATAACTAGAATTAAACTTTACCCCCTAATTGGAATTAATTGACCAAGGAATTGGCGGTTGATGAAAGTTAGAGGAGACTAGAAAGGTCTAGGGAATTAGGGTCTAGTCACATATAGTTTGCCATGAATTAAATCTTGCATGATTAAAATAAATTAATAAGAAAAGTCAATCTAGAAAATAGATAACTTTGAAGCCTTAACTGCCTTCTCCATATTGTTTTTCCAACTTATTTACTTGCCTGTCTTTTGATATTCTGAATTTACTGTTTAATGCTTTTGAACTCTCAAACACTATTTTCTGCTTGTCTAACTAAGTAAATTAATCAACCATTGTTGCTTAGTCCCTCAATCCTCGTGGGATCAACTCTCACTCACCTGAGGTATTACTTGGTACGACCCGGTGCACTTGCCGGTTAGTTTGTGGTTGTAATTTTTGCACCAGCTGGTGAGGATCAACTTGATGAGATTTGTCTAACATCCAAGAAGAAGAAAGATATGTGGTACTTGGATAGTAGATGCTCTAGGCACATGACTAGAAGGTCAACCTTATTCATCAAACTCAATAAGTATGATAGAGGGTTTTTGACCTTTGGAAATGATGGAAATGGTAAAATCATAACTGTTGGAAAAGTAGGTAACAATCATTCTACTTTTATTGATGATGTCTTTTTGGTTGATGGTTTGAGGCTTAATCTTTTGAGTATTAGTCAGCTGTGTGACTTGAGATACTTGGTAATATTCAAAAGATTAGAATGGCAAGTGGTAACTGAAAAATCTAATGAAGTACTATTTGTAGCAAACCGTTGTGATAATGTATATGGTCTCACACTTGATGAACTAAATAATCAAAATGTAGCTTGTTTTCATTCCAAAGAATCTGAAAAGTGGTTATGGCATAAAAGATTAGGTCATGCTAGCATGTTTCAAATAAACAAGCTCGTCACGAAGGAATTAGTAAGAGGTCTTCCTTTAATAAAATTTGACAAAGACATCACTTGTGATGCTTGTCAAATGGGAAAACAAACAAAGAATACATTTAAATCAAAGGAAGACATCTCTACTAAAAGACCACTTGAATTGCTACATATTGATTTATTTGGTCCAACAAGAACCCAAAGCTTAGGTGGTAAACATTATGGGTTGGTTATTGTGGATGACTATACAAGATTTGGCTGGATTTTATTTCTTGCACACAAAAATGATACCTTCTCGACTTTTGAAATTTTTTGCAAGAAAATTCAAAATGAAAAGGATTTAAAGATCGCTTCAATAAGAAGTGATCATGGAACTGAATTTTAAAATTAATCATTTGAATCCTTTTGTGAGGAATTTGGAATATCACATAATTTTTCTTGTCCAAGAACATCACAACAAAATGGTGTTGTTGAAAGAAGAAACAGAAGTATTCAAGAAATGACAAGAGCTATGCTTTGTGAAAGTAATGTTCCAAAATTCATTTGGGTTGAAGCTGTTAACACGGCTTGCCACATTTTGAATAGAACAATCATAAGAAAATTTTTGAAGAAAATACCTTATGAACTTTGGAAAGGCTACCCACCAAATTTGAATTACCTATATATCTTTGGATGCAAATGCTTTGTCCTAAATAACAAAAAAATTTAGAAAAATTTGATCTAAAGACATATGAGTGCTTATTTGTAAGATACTCCACAACTAGCAAAGTATATAGAGTTTATCATCAAGATGCTAGAATTATTGAGGAGTCCATACATGTTACATTTTGTGATACTAACTTGGTTCAAAGTATCTTGGAAGAATATGATGCAGGAACTCAAGTTGAAGACAAAGATGGAGAAGCCCAAAATCAAGGAAAATAAATCTCTGGGCCACCTGAATCTGAAATAGCTGCTGCAGTAGATTCTGTAGGAGACAATTATGTTTTGTCTCCTGAATCAAGCGAAATTTCTGAAAGTACTAGTTCTTTGGATCCTTCAGCAACCGAAGATGCTCCTAAGTCCACTAGACCTCGTGAGTGGAGATTTTTAAAAAATTATCCTCAGAAATTTGTTATTGGGGATGTCTCTCAAGGTGTCAAGACTCGTTCCTCCACAAGAAAAGTAAATGAAGAAACAAACATAGCTTTTCTCTCTCAAATGGAGCCACAAAACATTAATGAATCACTCAATAAAGGCTATGGAGGAAGAGCTTGGTGAATTTGAAAACAATCAAGTTTGGACACTTATTCCAAAGCCAATTGGAAAGAAAGTGACCGACACTAGGTGGATATTCAGAAACAAGTTGGGTGAAGATGGAAGCATTGCTAGAAACAAAGCAAGATTAGTGGCACAAGGATATGATCAAGAGGAAGGAATAGACTTTGATGAATCTTTTTCCCCTGTTACCCGAATAGAAGCCATAAGATTTTTTCTAGCTTATGCTGCTCATTGTGGTTTCAAATTGTATCAAATGGATGTGAAATGTGCATTTTTAAATGGTGTAATAGATAGAGAAGTGTATGTAGCACAACTACCTGGTTTTGAAAATAAAAAATTTTCTAACCATGTTTTCAAACTCTCAAAAGCTCTATATGGACTAAGACAGGCTCCTAAGGCTTGGTATGAAAGACTTAGTTTTTTTCTCTTGAAAAATAGATTTCAAAGAGGCACCACAGACACTACTCTATTTATTAAAAATTCTAATGATTCTTTTATTTTAGTCCAAATTTATGTTGATGATATTATATTTGGATTAGCTATTGACACCCTTTGTACTAAATTTGAAAAACTCATGACAAGTGAATTTGACATGAGTATGATGGGTGAACTTAATTTCTTCCTTGGGCTTCAAATAAAGCAAACTGAAAATGGTATTTTCATTCATCAAGAGAAGTATGCCAAAGAATTAGTTAAGAAATTTGATATGAAAAATGCCAAACCCATGGGAACACCCATGCACCCTAAATCAAAGTTAGAAAAGGGTGAAACTGAGAAAGATGTTGATGAGACTAGATATAGAAGAATGATTGGATCTCTTATGTACCTAACTTCCTCTAGATCCGATATTGTGCAAAGTGTTGGAATGTGTTTATGATTCCAATCAAAACCAAAAGAATCACATCTTTCTGTAGTTAAAAGGATTATTAGATATGTTCATGTCACATCCAATTTTGGTTTATGGTATCCTAAGACTAATGAATTTTCTATAGTTGGTTATTGTGATGCAGACTTTACCAAAGATATAGTGGATAGAAGAAGTACATCAAGCATATGCTGTTTTTTATGAAGTCCTTAAATGTCTGGTCAAGTAAGAAGCAGTCTACAGTGGCATTATCCACTGTAGAGGCTGAGTATATTGCTGCCTCCTCTTGCTATTCTCAGCTTATTTGGTTGAAAACTCAACTTGCTGATTATAAATTAAATGATAAAAATATTTTTCTATTGTGTGACAATAAATATTTCCAAAAATCTAGTTTTGCACTCTAGGACTAAACATATTGAGGTAAGATTTCACTCAATAAGGGAACATGTTCAAAAAGGAAATATTAACAATCAATTTGTTAAATTAGATGATCAATTAGCAGATATTTTCACCAAACCTCTAGTTGAAGACAGATTTTGCAATCTTAGGACAAATCTAGGGATCCTAAGTCATGATTCATTATTTGTGCCTTGCTGATGTGTTTGTTAAAATTTTTGTCTCTCAGGTTGGGATGAGGCAATTCTGGGCAAATGAAGAACCATCATCCTGAATATTATTTTTTGGGCTCAATTGCACATTCTGAATCTTCTGGGCCAACCCTTCAGTTCAGAGTTATTGTGGTTCAATATATTTCCTTAAACTCTATCATCTCTAGGCCCAATGAGTGTTGCAAAATCCATGTGTGAATTGGTATTTTGTCCTTTAGTGAAAAAGGTTTCATTTTTAATCAGTTGTTTTACCTAGTATTTTTAACTAAAATCAAACTATGCTTTATGATGTCAAGTCTTTTCAAGGTCTAGTCATAGGTGATGTTGTTACTTGTTTTAAGAAACCTTTTTTTTCTTGCTGTAGTTACCAAACCTCTCTCTTTATAACTTCTTCCACTACCTCTTCGTTTCTTCCCCATTACCATTAGTGATTTGTGTGTTCAAAACTTTTATCCACACCAATGAGGAAGAAAACCATGATTCAAAAGAGTCCAAGCGCCAAAATCCTCAAACTCCCTGAAAAACCTAGAACTTCTCCTCGCTCCAAAGATCAGACCTTCACATCATCACCATCTCCACCAACCTCTCCTCCTCACACCAATCCAATGGCACACACCAAAACCACTCCAAGGTATCCCTCCTCTCCCAAGCTGACGGCTCCACCCAGCGCTCCCTCTAGACTAAGCACTTCGAAAGGGAAGCGTCCTACTGTTGGGGAGCCTGCGCCTGAAGCATCGCGACCTAAGCAAAGGTCAACCCCTCAACGTTCTCAAAGAGGTAATCTTTATCTCCCTCTTAAATCGGTTAAGGAGCCATCCATTGACCCTTTTGAACACAAATCACAATTCGTAACCTCTCACTCTAACTATAATCCTCACCATTTTCGATCTGCCATGAACCATGATTTCTATAGTCTTGTATGCTATTCTCACTAAATCTAAAATTTCTTTTGCATACTTAATGGTAAGACATATGTTTGATTGCATAAGAAGTGAGAAAGATAAAGCTCTTCCTTATGGCATGTTTTTAACCTGTATTTTTGAATATTTTGGTGTTGACCTGTCAAATGAGACATATAAAAATAGACACTCACATCTAAAAGGAGGTGGTTCAGTAAAACAGCAGAAAAAGGGACCAACTCGAACTGAAAAGGTGGTCCTTGATGATGATGATGATATTGACTATGAACCTGAGGACTCTAATCCTCCATCTGCTTCGGGGACTTCAGCTTCCACTGGACATAAATCGCTTCTATATGGTGTGGTGAAGGATGTGGTGCAGGAATTTGTCTCTCAATCCAACCATCTAATTACCTTAAGCAAAGAGCAGAGAAAATTGGTTGCCAAGTATGAAAACTACCTCAGAAAGTCTAGAGATAGGGTGGCAGTTCTCATGAAGTTCATTGAAAACACCCTTGAGGATGATAATGTGGCCTCTGACCCTGAAGAACCTGCTGATTCTGAGGGGGATGGTTCTAATGCTTGAGGATGTCTCTTCCTTTGTTCTTTTCTATTTTTTTTTTTGGATAATTGTCTCATGGAACAAATGTAATTTGGTTTGAACTTTGTCTTATTTTGGATGACTGTAAACAATTAACTACTGCTTTACCTTGCTCATGGTTATCTAGCTATCTGAACTTTGCCTTAACACATTGTTGCAGGTTTGAAATTGCTCCTATTTTCTCCCTTGATGACAAAAGGGGGAGTAGTAGTACATGATCTATTTTATGATTTGTCTTATACTTTGTTTTATGTGATGATGACATGCTCTATTTTGTATGTTTTTACATACTCTGTTTCTGGGAAGTAAAATTTTTCCAAATGCCCGGTTTCAGTTTAAGGTGTTGCTTTGGTTTAGACAATGGTTTGGAATTCTTGATGTATGCTCTATCCCTTGATAATCATTTATATGTTGTACATGGTTGTGTTCTCTTTGTAAATATGTGAACAGAAAACAAATGAAAGGTACAAATTCAGGGAGAGCAACCTTTGAAAAAGAAAGGGGGAGTAAGTCAAAAGCAAGTGACATCATCTAAAGAAAAGTACTTTAACTTTATCTAATTCAATACCTTTGATCATATTTCTTAACACTATGTTTGTCATCAAGGGAAAGATTGTTGAGATAAAGAATAAAATTAGTTTAAGGATGATGACAAACATTAATTTATTGGGTTAAATATCCAATTGTTTATTTGATCAGCTTTTGTTACGTATTGCAGGCCAAAGAAATAAAATTTGCAGTAGCCCAAACAAATGGAACAAAGAAACAGAAGCTGCTAAAGTGTGCCAAATCCACAAACGAAGCCCAAATGGAATGTGGCAAAGAAATCACTCGGGATGAATGGAAAGAAGCCAATCCAAGCCCAAGTTACTCATTCAAGTTGAAGCCATCCAAAACCAACATCCACAAGGTCCTCTTCGGTCAGACTCATGAAGAAAGAGAGAAAGCTTCCTCTTGGTTTATTCACCAAAGAAGAAAGAAAGAGAAAGGTAAATCACAAAAGCAAATGTCTAATCGCCCTAATCAAAGCAAGCTAAGCTAAGTCAGAGGATAAACGTGATTTATTTTCATTTGCATGCAAATTATTTTCTTCACCCCTTCTCCAACTTTCTGCAACACCATTTTTGGATTAATGAAGAAAGTAGTGTCTGATTACTTCTGCTGAAAATCAATGGCTTACAATGTTATTTGGAGTTAAAGCACATTTTCAAGGGTTTGGATTTGGGATTATCACTGAGGAAAATCATCTTTGCTGCTCTGTTGACCACGGTCAAGTAAGAAAATCATATTTGATATCCCCAATTTAGGGGTTGATTGAAGAAAGAGAAGGGATGGTTTATCAAAACTCAGAATCCAATAAGTTGACTTGGGAGAAACCCTAACTGTGACCCAGCATAAGGTACAAAAAGAAAAAGGTTTCTAGTTGAAAGGCAAGGAGAGAGAACCCGAATAGAGAGCTGTGTGTGAAATCTCATTACTGAGTTTGAAGTCTTTGAAACACTGCACCTACACTAAAGGGAGCACTCTGTCAAGATGAAGAATGAAGTCTTGAGTTCTATTGTTGGGTTCAGTTCATAGTGTTTAAGTTGTTATGCATCAATCTCCTTCATATTTTACAGTTTTATATTTCATTTTCAATGTATATCTTTTTGTATTGTGTTAGAGAGGTAAAAGGCTGAGAGAATTATATTGAGAAAAAGCCTAAGAGTGAAAAATGCTGAGTGAAACACTTGAGAGAAAAGCCAAGAGTGGATTCTAATTTTCTTTGGTTGTAATTTTATGTCTTGTGTCAAGTACCTGCGAGGTACTCCTTGCTAGTTGGGTAAGCACTTAGTGTAAAGAGTTAGGTATTAGCATAACCAAGTCAAGTTTAGGAAGAAACTTGGGAGACCATATAGGATTATGTGAATCCTAAAAAATTGGTGTATGTAATACTTTGACTATAGTGAAAATTCTACCACTATTGTGGTGGAGACTGGATGTAGGTTGCATTGTATAAGGCAACTGAACCAAGACACATGACTGTGTCAAGTTATTCCTTTCTCTCTCTGTTCTATTTTCTTATATTTATGAGACAAAATGAATTTGTCTCTTAAATTTTTCACTGCATAGTTCAAACAGAAATCAAGTTTAAGTTGAGTAACAAAGGATTTGTTTATTAAAGCCATAGATTCAACCCCCCTTCTCTAAGCCTTCTGTAACCTTCAGATTTTGTTTTCTCAAATATACAAAGTTCAGAGAAATATGGTATTGTGTATTGTAGCTTGTTTTCTCTACTGGTAAAGTACCAAAAGATTAAAGAAATCAGAACACAAAAAAATAGAAGAACAAAACACAAAGAAATCAAAGAAACAGAAGAACAATGAAATCAGAAGTGCAACAACAATAAGATCAAAGAAACAGATTCTGAATCAGAAGCACAAGAACAATGAAATCAGAATCAGAAGCACATGAACAATAAAAGCAGAATCAGAAGCAAAAGATCAAATTAGAAGCAGAAGCAGAACAAATCAGAAATAGAACCCTAGAAGCACCGGCGGCGAGGAGCAGGGTGAGGACCAGTGGCGAGGAGCAGGGCGAGGACCAGAAGCACTGACGGCAGCGACGGCGATGAGGCACCCTTCTTTCTCTCCCTGGCCGTGCGTTTTCTCTCTCTTAATGAGCTCTCTGACGGCGGTAAGGCTCGTGGCAAGGCTCACGTCTCCTCTCTCCCTCGGGAGCTCTCTCTCCCTCTGGTTTTCATTCTCGATGACGGCGGCGGCTCCAAGCCTCGCTGGCACCGTCTCCCCTTCCCCTTTCTCCTCTTCTTCCTTTCCTCCTTCGTCTTCTTCCCTCCCCCCTCGCGATCCCCCCTTCTTTTCTCTCATCCGTTTTGTTTTTCTTTTTTTCTTTTTTTTTAATTTATAATTTTTTTGTTAGGGTTAATTTGGTAATAAAAATTAAAATTTTGGTAAAAATTAAACTTTAGAAACAATTTTGTATGTAAAAAAAGGTTGGGGACAAAAAAAATTTTGGCCTATCCCTTAAGGACCAAAATCGTAGTTATTCTAAAAAGTTACTTCCCCTGTGCCCACGAGTCCAAATCCTCAAGCGGTCAACAAAATCAGCATTGTTCTTGATCGCTTGAACCATTCCATTGAGGATATCAATGATAATACTGTCTTAAAGGCTTGAGTTATTGATGTACTTGCTTTTCTCAATCAACGTATTTTTTCGGACATGTATTCAGCTCTTAGCTCATTCATTGAGGACGTCTCCTCCTACCTTTCCATAATTTATGATGCTGACCAAGAATTGAATAAGTCACTTGAGATTTTAGTCGAGTGTGATGCTCAGCTGAAAAAATATGACACGGCTAAGTCTCAGGTCACTGAGGTTTTGTCGGAGGGTCGGACAAAGGAACGATAAATGGAGTCGAAGATTGCAGCGTTAGAGAAAGAATTGACTGGTCTAAAATCAGGAAAAAACAAAGTCGCATCCACCAATGCTGTTCTTTCTCTTTGACTGTAAAGAATTGAAAAGGCTCATGCTTCCAAACTTTCAAGTCAAAGTGCTTTAGTCGAAGCAGTCACTCGAATCACTAATACCCAAAAAGCAGCGCAAGAATCCTCAAGCCTAGACCAATGTCAAGAGGATCTGAAGCTCATGTTTAGGAGCTTACTGTAGCTCTCTTTTGCACTTATTTTTTTTAGTATTCTCGACTTGCTTTGTTTTAGTGACAATGGTATTTTTTGAGATACTTACCATTTACATGCATGGTTCGACTGCTATTTGTATCTCTTATCCCATACGCATTGCCATCGAAAATTTTTTCTATTTCAAAAGGTCCTTCCCATAAAATAGACCATTTGCCTTTGGCTTGCTCAGTCAAAAGTACTAATTTCAATACTAAGTTACCAACTGTAAATGTTTTACCTTTCACTTTTCGATTGTATGACTTAGATATTATCTCTTTTTGTTTTATCATTCTGCTTAGTACCATAAGTCAAACTTGGTCCAACTCATTTAATTCATTAATCATACTCAACCAATATTTTTCGACTAGCAAATCATTCTACCTTGTCACCCTTATGTTTTGTAAATTTATTTCAAGTGACAATACAGTTTTATGGCCATACATTAACTCATAAGGTGTTGATTTAACTGATTTCCTTGAAGAGCACCTATAAGCCCATAACACCTAACTTAGTGTAGTGTGCCAATTTCAAGACTGCCTCCCTATATGCTATTTTATCAAACTAATCAAAATTTTATATTAATGGTCTCGACTTGACCATTAACTTGTGCATAGTAGGGAGTCGAATGTACTATTTTAATGCCTCGTGACTCAGCAAACCGCTTTATTTTTTGACCAGTAAGCATGACCCCTTGATCTGTAGTTAGCGTTTAAGGAATGCCAAATCTATGAATGATCGACTTCTCAATTTTTGGGAACCTTAACAGAATATCTCGATAGGGTGTTGAATTGAGCTTGTATCAATATCTCAAGTATCGAGGAGCAGATACAACTCCTCTAAAAAAGAGTGGGCTCGACCCAGAAATTACTTAACAGTTATGTCCAAATGTATGAGATGCTTGAATAGTGAAAAATAATAAAGAATTGCTATAGAGTAGATGAAACTTTAAACTTGCAATTTGAAAGAAAGCAAAAATGCTTGAAGAACAGAAGTAACAAATAAAATGCGTAAAGCAAATAATGAAAAGAAAACAAATAAATGAAAAGAAACGGAAAAGTAAATAAAAGTGGACTTTTAACACTCACATGTACTGATGCTCCATGTTCTTCCGTTGCGTCGCGAAGACTGAAAATTTTGGCGGAGGCTTATGAGTGATGTTCTAGTATTTTTGAAGAAGTTTCAGAACTCTTTTGAGTTTCTACGATTTATAAACCATAGAGATAGACTTACTATGGAGCATGTTGTCCACAATCTTACTTCCTTCTTTTTCTTAGCCATGAATATGAAGAATCTTGATCCCTAAGTTTTGATACCCACGACTTTCTTTGTCTTTAAGTCTCACGTTTCTTTAGTTTGCTCCTCAAATTTTGCACTCATGTTCTCCATTCAACTTGTAGGTCGAGTAACAAGCATTGTTGCTCAAGGAAAGCTAATAACTA
>NC_029790.2:23323930-23336289 GCF_000816755.2 Arachis ipaensis | reverse complement strand
TTAACCATTTTGTTTCTGTTGTTGAAATACCGTTTCTATAGTCAAAATCATTGGCAGTTTAAGCGCCCTTTTGTCAAAAAAGATCCATTTTGTATACCAATAATAATTAAACGATAGTTAAAAATAATAAATTCTAATAATCTTTTAATATTTTTAATTAATATTCGACAAATTAAAGTTACGTGTTGCACGTCGCGGTGGTGTCGCATCCAGCTTGGTTCATCAAGCTTCCTCTACCTGATCGGTTCACTTGGTTCGGTTCGGTTCCGTTTGGACGGCTTCAGTCCGGGTTTGAAAACACTAACCCCAACGAACTCAAATTATGACTTTAGTGCTTGCGTAGTAGCTAATAACATTTAGTGGCACGTCGATCTCACGTCAACTTCGAAGTCCAACAATTTCTAATATAGATTAGTGACATTTGGTCGATAATTAAAAGGTAGTGTAGTAATCAACACACGCAACGAAACATTCATGAGAGTAGAAGTGACTAGTATTACGAAACAATCAATAATAAAATGCACCTAGCTATAGCTGATTCCTTTTATTCGGCACTAGGAAACTTTCATGGTTATTCTTGTTATGTTAGGTAGCTCATGCAAACGAGCAATCTTTGACTCCAACTTTAGTTCACAAAACCTAAGCTTATAAATATCAGGAGTGCTAGGCCAGTAATTTTTATGTTTTGTAACCATCAATTGGCTATCAATAGTATTTTTAATAATGTGAGATTACATCTAATGATCACTCACTTTTTTTTGTATAGTTAAATGCTGGTTATAAAACACAAAAATTGTTGCCCTAGACTTTCTCTATAAATATTATTCGTCTCTCAAGAGATAAGTCTAAAATAAATTACACATAAAATATTCAAACTACTCATCGCACTTGATTATATATATCATTATACCCTACTCTGTCTATAAATGCTATAGTATTGTATTGTTCTTCTCTCAACATCATCGATCATATCATGGCTGCTGCTACGGCAGAAGAGAAAGCTCCTGCTAGATTGGAAGAGGATTATACTCAAGATGGCACAGTGGATCTCAAAGGTAGACCCGTTTTAAGATCAAAGACTGGGAAATGGAAAGCTTGCTCCTTCATAGTAGGTAATAAATCAAATGAAGCCCTAATTCCGTGGCCTTAATTATTCCATTATTATTATTATGATATAATTATAAATTAATAAACTTGCATTTATTTAACCAATTTCTTAATGAAATTCTGAAATTCACATTAAGGTATATTGATCCATGAAAAATGCACCATATAATCACAATTCTCATTCATTTCGATACTAATAATGCTCACAACTACTTCATAAATAATTTTTAAAAAAATAAATGTTTTTTTCTTTCTCTTTTCTCTTTCTTGTTGGTTGGAAAAATAAATCATAGTAAAAATTTTGGTGTTGGGTGTAAAAGAAGAAACAGTTAATTTCTCATGTGTTATACTTGGAATGATGATAGGGTATGAAGTGTTTGAGAGGATGGCATACTTGTTAGGATTTGGTTGAATTAGTCCCACATTGCTCAGGATAGCAAATGGAGTGGGTGGCCTAGGCTATAAATATGAGGCTAAGTTCTCCATTTGTTTTCGCACCAGCCAGAAACACTTTAAGCTTGTATCTGATTTTTCTTTTCCTCTGTACTCTTTGATTAGAGAGTGTTGTGAGGTGTAGTTAGATATTTGCTTTGAGAGAGTGTGGGTGTACTGGAGTGCCGGTGAGAGAAAGAAGTCTATGTGTTGTAACAATTTTCACATAGTGATATTCTCTGGTTGTCATTTGACAACGGCCGTGGTTTTTTCTCCGGTAATTGGAGTTTCCACGTTAAATTCTTGTGTTGTGATTGTGTCTATTTTATTTCTCTGTCAAAGGTGTTTTCTCAAGGGGGAATGGTGTATTATTCCCAACAAGTGGTATCAGAGCTTCGGTTCGGTGGAATTTATTCTTAGTATGCTCTGTGGTTGCAGCCTAGTCTGACCTTCCACATCAGAAAAGAATTTTGTCCTGTGGCTTGAGGTTGATCTTTGGTTGCTGTTGTTGTTGCTGGAATGCAGTGTGACACTGTGAGAGTGCTGTTTGGAAAGGTTCTGGCTAAGGAAAGACTTGGTATTTAAGTGTGTCCATTGTGACCCACCTCTCTTTCCTGGGGACCCTTCCTAGTGCACGGTTGAGACGGTTGAGATACTATTCCAGTATACTGATTTTTCAAGAAAAAAATTATTTTAGGTAATTCAAAAAAGCTTGCTTCGATATAGCAAGAGTTGGTAGCACACGGTAATTTGAGTCCATTGAATTTGATTTACTACTTTATATAGCCCATAGTGAGTCGAATCAAATAGATTTGAATTAGTAGGAGATGCTTTATTCTAAATCGAAGTCATTTGATTCGATTAGTGATGGCATGCTCTATATAAGAATTCAAATCAACTTGATACAATTTACAGTCATATTTTACTCCTCCTACCCCACACGAGAGAGAAATCTCAAGCTTCTAGATGACAAGGTTTAAAACTGCGCACATGGAGGACGATGTAACACCCTACCACACAGAGCTTTATACCTAGGATGTAAAACAGAGGTGGCGAGGCGCTACGACCTCTAAAATAAAATTCATACATATAATAGCAGAAAGAATATAATAAACTAGGAGCCTTGAAAAACAGGTAAAACAAAATCGCAAAATAAAAAGCACAACGCTCAGGAAACGAGATTACTTGCGTGTGAAGAAAACTAAGATTTAAAAGGATAACTAAATAGGAATAGAGAGACAAGAAAACGACATAACAAGCTCCTAACTTAGCCTGCGAAACTAAGGCTGGTTGGAAAATATTTACATACATATATACATATCCCAAAATATCCAGAATACAAAGATAAAACTTTAACTCTCCTTAAACCTCTTGTTAGGATTTGGTTGAATTAGTCCCACATTGCTCAGGATAGCAAATGGAGTGGGTGGCCTAGGCTATAAATATGAGGCTAAGTTCTCCATTTGTTTTCGCACCAGTCAGAAACACTTTAAGCTTGTATCTGATTTTTCTTTTCCTCTGTACTCTTTGATTAGAGAGTGTTGTGAGGTGTAGTTAGATATTTGCTTTGAGAGAGTGTGGGTGTACTGGAGTGCCGGTGAGAGAAAGAAGTCTATGTGTTGTAACAATTTTCACATAGTGATATTCTCTGGTTGTCATTTGACAACGGCCGTGGTTTTTTCTCCGGTAATTGGAGTTTCCACGTTAAATTCTTGTGTTGTGATTGTGTCTATTTTATTTCTCTGTCAAAGGTGTTTTCTCAAGGGGGAATGGTGTATTATTCCCAACAATACTATGGAATAGCATCAAACCTAGTACAATATCTGACAGAGAAGTTGCATGAAGGCATTGTGAATTCTTCAAACAACGTTAGTAACTGGGTGGGTTCTGTGTGGATGACGCCACTGGCAGGGGCTTACATAGCTGATGCCTACCTTGGACGATATTGGACCTTTGTTATTGCATCAGCAATCTATCTTCTGGTATATCAAATAGTTAGTGTTATACAACAAAGTAAAATTAGCTACAACCTAAGCAAAACATTTTCGCCCATTTTTCTTTACTATTATATAAGCGAGAAGGATAATTTGATCTTACACTTTATTTAACTACGAATGAATCAATTTTTTCGCCAAGAAGCAATAGCTCAAATGGCATAGTCTCTCCATACTCAATTAAAAGATTGTAGGTTCGAGATTAAATATTATTTTATTTTATTAATTTTTTCACTTTAAAATTATTTCATCATGTCATCTTGGGCATTTGACAGGGCATGGTTTTGATAACTCTAGCAGTGTCAGTACGGGCACTGAGGCCACCGCCATGTCCAGTGGGTGTAGACGACGCCAATTGCCCACGCGCCACCAAATTGCAACTGGACATATTCTTCTTGGCTCTGTACACTATTGCAGTTGGCACAGGTGGCACAAAGCCCAACATCTCAACAATGGGCGCAGACCAATTCGATGACTTTGAGCCCAAAGAGAGGCACCACAAGCTCTCTTTCTTCAATTGGTGGATGTTTAGCATCTTCTTTGGTACCCTTTTCTCCAACACTTTCTTGGTCTACATTCAAGAGAAAGTCAGTTGGACCATTGGGTATGGGCTTCCAACTATCGGGCTTGCAGTTTCAATATTGGTTTTTTTATTTGGAACTCCCTTGTATAGGCACAAGTTACCCTCTGGGAGCCCTATAACTAGGATTCTTCAGGTCTATGTTGCAGCATTGAGGAAGTGGAAAGTGCATATTCCTGGAGATCCAAAAGAGTTGCATGAACTAAGCATTGAGGAGTATGTCAGTAATGGGAGAACCAGGATTGATCATAGCCCTTCATTCAGGTTATGTTTGGATAAACTTTTCTAAAAAATCATTCTTAGGAGAATACATTAGAATCAAGGCATCAAAGCTAAAAGCAACTTTATATACAATGTTAGTGTTATAATTTAAATAAGGTTTAGTTACTTTGTTACTGGTCTTTATAGTTTGACTAAATTTGTAATTAGATCTTTATACTTTTTTTCAATTAGATTCTTACACTGCTTTTATTTTTGTGATTAGGTCCTTTTCGTGTCAAAAACGAAAAAGTTAACGAAATATTCCTAACAAAAAATTTGTGATCAAAGATTTAATTAGATTCTTAATTGTGTGCACCTTCAATTTGTGAAAAAATATTAGCTCTAACATTTTTTACATTGGTAAGGATCTAATTACAAAATTAAAAGTAGTATAAAGATCCACTTAAAAAAAATATAAAGTCCTAATTACAAATTTGGTTAAACCTAAAAATTACTTGTCACCAAAAAAAGAAAAACCTAAAAATTACTTTAAAAGGGGTTTTTATGATTTTGTCTAGGTGAAACTTTGTGATCAGTTATTTATTTTAAAAATTGATTGTTCTTTTGAATTGCTCCAGCTAAGTTCCACAATCTTAGTACCGTTTTCATGAATAAAGAGAAAAACAAAACACAAAACACAAAGGTGGCCCAAAATTTGGCATGACTCATTTGAACTATTCTCCCCTTTATATATGGATGCAGTTTTCTAGACAAGGCGGCAACGAGGACAGACCAAACTTCACCGTGGATGCTTTGTACAGTGACACAAGTTGAGGAGACAAAGCAAATGACCAAAATGGTCCCTATTTTGATCACAACTCTTCTACCAAGCACCATGCTAATTCAAGCAACCACACTCTTCATAAAACAAGGCAACACCCTAAACAGGAGTATGGGACCAGATTTTGATATCCCCCCAGCTTGTCTCACATCATTCATAACCATCTTCATGCTCATTAGCATTGTTATCTATGATCGTGTATTTGTTCCCGTGATCCGGCGATATACCAAGAATCCCAGAGGGATTACACTTCTTCAGAGACTCGGAATTGGCCTCGTGATTCACATCATTGTGTTGATCACTGCGAGTTTTGTTGAGAGGAAGAGACTCAGCGTTGCAAGAGAACATAACCTCTTGCGCCAGCATGACCAACTTCCTCTCACTATTTTCATCTTGCTTCCTCAGTTTGCGCTGACGGGGATTGCTGATAACTTTGTTGAAATTGCGAAGCTGGAGTTCTTCTATGATCAAGCACCTGAAGGCATGAAGAGTATGGGAACATCATACTTCACCACCAGCTTGGGAATTGGAAGCTTTCTTGCTACTTTCCTTCTAACAACGGTTGCTAATCTCACCAAGAGAAATGGTCACAAGGGTTGGGTATTGAATAACCTGAACGTTTCACATTTGGATTATTATTATGCATTCATGGCAGGGCTGAGTTTTATCAACTTGCTTTGCTTTCTGGTTGTTGCCAAGTTCTTTGTATATAATGATGATGTAGCACAAAAGAAAACAGGCTTGGAGATGAACACTGCTTCATCTCAAGGCTATAGTAATAATAGAATTAGCCAAAACACCCCACATCTAGATCTCAATTAGCGAAAACCAGTGTACTACTTCAATCTTTGGATCAATAACAAGGGGAAATCGAAGTTTTTCTACGTAGGGTTAAGACATCATTGCTGATAAACTTCCACCAATAGCTGTCTTCAACTGCATGGTGACATCAACAGGCTAAATGCAGCTGCTTACCAGATACATGAAAAACCATCCACGAGCTAAAACTTATTGGAAAGTAGATATTCTATAAGTAGTTGAGGATACAGTCAACGAATTCATCAAGTTAACAAAATTTCCAAAATATTAGACAGGAATTCATACAAAATCAAAGTCAATTCCTAACTAATTGATATAGTTACTCCATACTATTACTAGCTAATTGATGTTACATGAAACAACATACCTAAAATGCCAGAGCAAGATATAAATTCAATTGAAACCCTATACACTACTGATCAATTAAATTCTGTTGCAGACTTAACACCCTATCAAAAGATGGCTTTCGTGTTGCAGTTACAAAGCAGTATGTCCGATAGCAGCAATAGACAAGCATACTTTGAGTAACAATGCTCATAATCTATACAAGAAAATATGAGCTTCCCACTGCATTTTAGATAACAAAAGGCTGAAGTTTACATGCTGCAATTGACTCCAGAATCCACGTGTGACCAATGACTTCAGAACCAGTACTAGATGCTAGTTCCTCTGCATCATTCATTCTTTGCCAAATAATCGAAACTTCCTCTCCTAACTTGCATCCCTGTGGAGGATCAAGGTTGTAAACAACAAGGAACTTCGAAGGAACCCCTTCGAATTCAAGCTTTTTTGCTTCCAATTCTTCTTTGCTTCTCAAAACAGCACCTCCTCCCACTTCAATTAATTCTTCAATATCTTCCTTATATGTTGTCACATAATCTCCGGACAAATAAAACTTTAAGCCAGTAAATAACTTTGGCTCCTGCAATCATAATTAAAATATTAGAATACTAGAATTCATAATAGCAAGAGATTTGCTGAATAATTAAATGAGTGAGCTCAAAAAGAAAAAGGCAATCAAAGATGTCAAGTTGCAGCATTTCAAGTTATATGACAAAAGACAAGCTATGGCTTTGCATGAACATATGATGCAATGAAACAGTATTTACATTGACCATTGCCCTGAGTCTGCCAGCTTTTGGGCCACCGTGACACCCTTGGTTGTCAAGTGTGATCTCATATGGTTCTTCTCCAAGAGGATTCATCTCTTCCATGCTTGCTTTTACCCCTAAAATACGAGATAGATTACATAAGCATGACATATGAATAAGCAGAAATAAATAGTGTGCATAACCAGCACAAAAGAAAACCATAGCAAGGCCAACTATTCATAGACAACTTAGAAGGCATAATAACTAGGCTAATGAGTTATAAGATGTATATACAAGCATAAAAGATGCAATCAATAATAAAGGCAGATTATATCTTAATAAATAATAATTAGGTTTCATAATAACTAGTGGTATTTTATGAATTTCCATGAGTAGAAAGATCAATGTCCCATGTCCCATTTTATGATATTTCAAGAAGAATTATTATGACCACAATCAAAATAGATATTTTACATGAATTACTGAATTTGATCTCACTATCCCACAAATTCTAATCTTCCTTCCAACCACCAACCCTCAAATGAACATATCATTGCAAAGTAAGAACCAAATAATGAAGTCATTACGAATGATGTTGATAATCAGAAATAAAATATGAGGATAAAATCAAGTAATCAACATAAGAACACATAGAACCACAATAACTTACAATCCATTTTGAGAACCCATTTTCCATTTAGAATTGCCATAAGAACTTTTAGTGTCCTAGAGCATGCTCCATTTTCATCAGTAGCTGCAATCACATGGGTGACTTCTAAAGTCCAAGTCTTGGTAACTTTAGCACCAATCTTGCTTGCAAAATTTATCAGAAGTATCTGCACCATCAACAGAGGAAAGATTAAAAAACAAATATTGGGAAATACTCATTGGCTAATCACATGATGGACAGAGAAGAGACTAATGCCTTGTACTCTTCATCAGGTGTAGAATGTTTAACAGAAAACAAACATTTTAAAAAAGACTTATCAAAAGACTCAACATTCATTGTGTACTTTTGCTGAGTTCTAACCTTTTCCTCGGTTGATAAAGCAGATCCACAAAAAAGCAATTTTTTATCTTCATCCTTTGAACATCCCAGATCGTTTGAACATTGAGATGGCCTGTATTTAGAAGAAAAACTTTAAGTTCTGAATGTTATCCCCCACCCGAAAAAGTTAAACAAATAAATAAATAAAACAGAACAAGAACAACAGCAACACTCAAAGGGCAGCCCGGTGCAAAGCATCCTGCATTATGTAGGGATGGAGAAAGGCCACATGCAAAGGAATAACGAAGGCAGCCTAAACTCCCCCTAATAAATGCAATAACTTTCTAATATAGGAAGAGGAAGACTTTTTGGCAAACAAAACATGGATGTGAACTGAACCTTGGAATGCTCAATTATGAATTGGAATATGCTACACAATCACAGATTACAAATGGCATAAGTGCACTATATGAATTTTGCAAAATATTTTTCAATAAAAAAATGAAACATACAGAATTCATTATCAGAATAATAGATATTGGGTAATAAATTTACACAGTAATATGCTGACAATTGACATCATCAAATTCTAAGAGAAGTTGACATGAGACCAACTAAATTTATATATATGATAAAAAAAAGTCTGTATGCCATTTTAAAAATGTTGTGATACTAAATACCAAGGGAGAAGGGTAAAAAGGTTTAACACTTGGTACTCATAATTAATTTCAATAACTAGAACACAGATAATATCTCCAAAAAACATACAGGTGAGATGAAGTGGGATGCTTATCAGTTGTTTGTTTCCTAGACTTGGATTTCTCACTAGGAAATTTCACATGAGAATGACCAGGACAAAGCAAAAGATAACCCTCCTGTACCAGAGAATATACAGGCAATGTTAAATAAACAGGAGCTAAATAAAATTTTTCAAACAAATGCCAAAAGATAACCTTCAGTATTTAACAAGGGAGAGAAGTACATAATCCCAACGGCAATTTGAGACATCCATTGCACAAGGAGCATGATAAGTTCTTCTGCAGGATTTGACATAGCATCCAAGTGCAGCTCCCTTTAAGCCACATTTGCTGCATTTAAGCTTTGCTGCCCTTGACAGTTCTGTCTTCACATTCTTAAGAGTGTCACCAACAAAGTAAACTTGTGGTGCCCTGGATTCCCAATGTTTATATATGTTTATTGTCTAAATACCAACAGAAAGCTAATACAAAATATACAATAATCAAAATGCTAAAAAATGCATACAAGAAAGAACAAATAAAACAAGAAAACAAAATATTTGAACCAATCCATAATCAGTCAGAATTAATATATTTTGTTAAGCTGATCTACAAGTCCAGTTAGACAATATATATGCCAGGAAGCTATAGTAATCACATAACACATTCTTAAGTTATCATACCAATCACTGCAAACTTTGTGTACATGGATGACATTTGGTTGCTTTGCTGCATCACCAATAACCAAATTCCCATTTGCACAATGCAGCATTGGTCCAGTAGCCTAAAATAAATCATCAAAAACAGGAAATTAGTTTCAAATTTCAATGAATTGTCCAATAGCACGTATAGAAAGAGCATAACAGTTTTCAGGGAAAAGGAGAATGGTGCGGCCAATAATGACGTGATGTAAAACAATTACAGTATAAATCAAATATTACCTCTGAGATTTTTGAGGACTGGCAAAATGAACATGTACTTGAATAAGAGTCATCTACATTAGCAAGCATCACGGCACCAGGGTCCTTTTCAGTTCTGAGTTGATCATTACCATGGGTAAGGTTTTTCTGCCTCTTGAGCTCTCTTGTAAGACCCTCCGTTTCAGAGGCTGAACTTTCAGACCTCAGTTGTGTCATTCTTTCCTTCAAATTTCCATTTCCTGTACTTGCTCTTTTCGATGAGGAATTTTCCAATGCCCCAGAAGGCAAAAGCTAAAATGCAGAGGAAGGCACTTTAAAAGTTAATCTCATTAAAGATTACTTAAATTAATTCCACAATGAATATTAATTCATGAAAAATGACGCGCCAAGTGTTAAAACATTAAATGGAAGAGCATTAACACGGATTTGCTTTCTCTTACATGCTCGCTATCTTGATCACTGCAGTCATTCTCTGAGCCCTTGGTGTCACAAAATGGTGGACTATCTGGTGCTGATTGCGTCCCTTGATTCACATCCATTTCAACAACCCCAGAGTCTTCACGACCCTCAATTTTCATCTGGGAAGACCGCCTTGGATTCTCAACCTGCCCCCCAGAATACACCTCAATCTCCTCGCCCTTATCATGCACCGCAAGACCACTCATCTTCCGTTTCTGATTCTTGCCAGCCCCAACATTATCAGTATCCTTGCTCCTATGAACTGAATTTTGTAACCCTTGGCATGGCTCCAAAACCCTCACATCTTCATTCACCAATTTAAAGAAATTAAATCACACTAGTGATATGCAAGTAACTACTACTGTAGTGCCATTTTACTTTCCCTCTCAATTGAAATAGGATTTCCAAAAGCAAAGGAAAATTGACTCACCAGAAGAATGTTGCTTAAACAAACTAGCAGAAAAGGTTGCATCCAAGCTCCTATAAATCCCTACCACGTTTTCCACAAAAGGCACATGCCTTATATCTGCCACACACAATTAATGCACATAAAACAAAATTAATTTCGGAAACACGTTATAGTTACCCATAGGTAATTAAATTCACCGCCTCAACAAAAGAGCATGCATTCACAAACACACAGAGAAGAGAGAAGTGTAGTTTACCTGATTGAGCATACTTCGCATTGCAGACAACACATTCGGAACCAGACGTTGTGAAATCCGCCAAACACGAACTGCAAAAGAAAATAAATAAATAAATAATATTTCGATCAAACTGTAAAAACAGAACAACAAAACAATTCAAAAAATAAAATAAAAGGAAGAAACTTACTTGCAGAATAAGTGGTTGCAGGGTAGCAAAACCGGCCTCTTGAACAAGCTCAAACTGCATGCATGGTGCCACAAACACCAGAAGAAGAAGGAAAAGTTCAAATTAATTTGTGAATAATAATTCAAATTTTAAAATATTCGTGCGATTCGAATCGATTACAGAGAGAGAAATAACTAAAGCCAATAAAAAAGGGCAATCACGTAATAAAATATAAAAAAGTCTAACCAGAGAGGGCACTTGAGTTCAAGAGCGAGCTTCTGGAAATGGAGCATCCATGGATTAAGCAGCTTGGTGCTGTTACTCTTGTTGCCGGTGCTGCTTGAAGTTCTAGAAGCATCCATTCTGGCGGTTTGTTCTGTTGAGTTGTTTGTGCGTGAAAGACTTGGGAATTCAGATTTCATTTTTTATTTTATGGGGCAGGGGTCATGTCAGACGTGACGCCGTCGATGTATACGTGGACGGCTCAGATATCACGTTAGATTAGAGAGCGGGGCTATGAATACATTGGCGCCTTACAACGATGCCGTTTTGCGGTTTTCAAGTGCGCGGCACGGGCCACCTTTTGGCTTTTGCCTTTTGGTTTAGTTTCGACTTTTGATGACTATATAGATTCCCGCTGCTGCGATTTAATCTACGAGATCAAAATTCATTACTCCCTCCTTTTTTGGTTGTCACTTGCTTGCTCTTTCTTCTGCGCGGGAAGCATTGCAATAAACTTTTCGATGTTCCACAAAAACGGGTAAATGGCAATTAATTACTCATTAAACTTAAATACTTTTTTTTTGGTGACTATTAAACTTAAATACTTAATGCTCAAAATAATATTCATTTAGCATTTAATTTAGCGTTTGTAAAAAAAAAAAAAAAAAAAAAAAAAAAAAAATCAAATTTAAGTATATATCAAATAAAATGAATATTTATTTCAATTTACGGGCCTGCTACACATACAAGCAAAAAAGTCCTACAAACTTTACAAATTCTTAATTCTTAGCTCATTCACATGCGTAGTCACTCCCTTTGAATGGAGTGTCATTTACACGCACGCCACTCAAACGGTTGCGCTTCGCAAAAAGCAAAAAAGAACTTTACAAATTCTTAGCCCAAACTTCATTCACATGCGTAGTCACTCCCTTTGAATGGAGTGTCATTTACACGCACGCCGCACGCCCGGTTGCGCTTCGCAAAAAGCGCTCCTTAATGGCGCACTCTTCCACTTCTCCAACCCCTTCGAAGAAAATATAAACCGTCCATTTTCGAGTAACATTCGAAACTGAAGATATAGAACTCGTCGCGAAGATTAGAACTCTCCATCAACACAAAATAGAACTTTCCATCAACAATCTCCAGAAAAAAGGA
>NC_029790.2:23312106-23322769 GCF_000816755.2 Arachis ipaensis | reverse complement strand
TGAGATGCTTATATATCAAATAAAATGAATATTTATTTCAATTTACGGGCCTGCTACACATACAAGCAAAAAAGTCCTACAAACTTTACAAATTCTTAGCCCAAACTTCATTCACATGCGTAGTCACTCCCTTTGAATGGAGTGTCATTTACACGCACGCCACTCAAACGGTTGCGCTTCGCAAAAAGCGCTCCTTAATGGCGCACTCTTCCACTTCTCCAACCCCTTCGAAGAAAATATAAACCGTCCATTTTCGAGTAACATTCGAAACTGAAGATATAGAACTCGTCGCGAAGATTAGAACTCTCCATCAACACAAAATAGAACTTTCCATCAACAATCTCCAGAAAAAACGAAGATATATTACTCAAGGTACGTTACTATTTTACTCATCTCGTAGATTTTTCACATTTCGAAATCGAAGAACTAGGTTTTACTGTTCTTATACATTCTTCTATGTTTTACTGTTCTTCTTGTTCTAGCTCTCATTTTACTGTTTTTAATGTTCTTCTTATTCTAGGTTTTACTGTTCTTCTTATTTCTAAGTTTTACTGTTCTTCTTAGTTGTTCTAGGTGCTACTGTTCTTCTTGTTCTAGTTCTTCTCGTAACTGATGTTTGGGAGTATATTGCGTAATTTGGTGGGTGTATATGGAGTAATTTGTTGGGTGTATATAGCATACTTTGTTGGGTGTATATTTCTGAACTGATATACTGTAATATAGTCAATAGTTGCAACTGTTCTAATATTTTCTTGTCCATGGGTGTATATTGCTTGATCTTGTAATGTTGCTTGACCTTGTATATTTATGCATGTTTGAGTGATATCTGACTGATATCTATGGGTGTATTTGACTGATATTTATAGGTGTATCTGACTGATATCTATGGTTGTATATTACTGATATCTATGGGTGTATTTTTCATTTCAGAAAAAATGGCAGGCAAAAACCAAGCTGGAAAAAATGTAAGAACAAATATATGTCTTAGATGAAATCAGTTTTTCATAATAGAAATATCTCTGACTCTAATTTTGCTTTGTTTACAGCAAACCAAAGACCTTAAATGTGCAACCCATTTGTTGAGTGACAAATTTAGAAATATGAGCGAGGAGAAGAAAGAAATTGTTAGGGATTTGGGATTTGGTGGCCTGATGCACATCCCGCCGCTAAGGGTGCATCACCAAATATTAAGGGAGTTGGCTAACTCCTTTAAATTAGGAGAAAACAGACTCGAAACCGGCTACGGCTCTTTTAAAGTAACACCAAAAACAATAGGGGCTGCGCTTGGCATCAACACGTCACGTAACTCGCTACAAACATGGGTGTATATGAGCCATATTCAGGTGTAATTCAATTGGTGCTTGGGTGTATTTCAAGTGATTTTCATACTATGTTGTTTTTCTTTTTGTAGGAGATCTATTTCCTCATAAAGTCAATTATAAGGATCTTTCTGAAGATGACAAACAAATTTTTAGAAGATTCCAGGGTAAGACCCTCAAAAATCTGACGGATGAGATGATGGCTATAGGCGTTGATAATGAACAGGATCGCCTCATGTTCAAGAGGATTTTCATCCTCTATATACAGATGGCGTTCCTGTTACCAACAACAATAAACAAAATCTCATCTGTGCACCTGGCACCAATTTTCAAAATGGACACAATAACAGAACGGAGTTGGGGAGCACATGTTTTGAATTTTATCATCAAGGGCATAACAGATTACAATCTGAAAAAAAAAAGTCAATTGACGGCTGCCTGTTTGCCCTGATGATAGTTTACTTTCATCTATCTAAAAATAAAGACAAGAAGAAAGCAGAAAGACCTCCAGAACCCTGAATTGTCAACTGGACTAGAGAGCAGGTCGAAAGAATGAAGGCGAAAATGGAGGAACATATGGTAAGTGAACAAAATATCTTGGGTGTATTTTATTTACCTGAATACTACTAACTAAAATTTCTAATGTTTCAGGGGATTGTAAAGATGGTGGAAACAAAGGAAAAAATGAAAAAAATAAAGAAAAAAGCAAAAAAAAAAACAAGAAACCAAAAAAAAAGAAGGCAAGTTCAACATCATCATCGGACGCTGAAACAACTGATAGTGACAATTCTACCTCTGAGTCTGAGACTAAAGAAGACTCAGAGGATTCACCAAGAAAACAACCCAGCCAAAAAGCCAAAAAGTAAGTAACATACTTGGGTGTATTTTGTTTATCCAGTTGGGTGTATTTTGTTTATCAAGTTGGGTGTATTTTGTTTATCTGGTTGGGTGTATTTTGTTTATCAAGTTAGGTGTGTTTTGTGCATTCATTTGGATGTATTTTGTGCATTCATTTGGGTGTATTTTATCTCTTTTAGTATGTTTTTAAATAATGATTGTTTGCCTTCCAGAATGGAGTCCAAAAAAAGAAAGAAGATTTAGGAAGATTCTAATTCAGAATCTGAATCAACTAATAAGTAATGTTCTGAAATTATTACTTCTTTCCTTTGGGTTTATTATCAAGATTTCATGTATTAACAGAGTGTCTCTTATTAACTTATAGAAGCGAAGAATCAGCACCAGTGGAGAAGCAAAAAACAAAGAAAAAGACTCAGAGAATACCAAAAAAGTAAGCACTTCTTTGGATAGTATTTTGTGATCAAATTAATTTTGTATTTCTGATTCATACTTGTTTTTTCCCCCCAGGACACAATCTAAAAAGAAAAAGGTCATTGTTGAGGATTCATCTACTGAGCAAGCTCAATCCTATCATGGGTACAGTACTTTGTAAGCTATATTATCGTCTATCATCAAAATTATATTTGTTAACATGTTCTTTTATGCATGTACTGTCAGATCTGAAATTGGAACTGAAGAATTAGATGAATTCTTAAGGGAAAACAATGAAAAATCTGTTGCACAGGGGTATGTCTTGTTGGGGTGTATATTTCAGATTTTAGGGTGTTTTCTTTGCTAATAATTGTTTCTTGTTTCGCAGGGAGAAGGAAGCTGACCTGCGATCGACAGAAGGTCACTATGTCTCATCTGAAATGTAAGAAGCTTTATTTGATAAAATCTTGTTATCCTGATTTAATAGTATGGTATTTTTTGTGAATAACATGTACTCTATTATGTTTAGAATACTAGACGTAAACTTGGGAAGTGATGATCCTTCCTCTCAAGGACACACAGACCAAAGTAGCATAAACAAACTGGTAGAGAGCATATAATTTCTCTTTCAAATAACCGTTACTTTTGTTCTTTTATTACCTTCTACTTCTAATTCTGTATATATTTTTTTAGAAAAAAAAAAGCTCTTTATTGTTTTATTCGAGAAAAAAAGGCAGGAAAAAAAAAGCAAAAACTGCAAGTATGTAAGTTCTTAAAAAACGAAGCCTGTCTTTCTTTTGAATGCTTCGGGTGTATTTTTTAATTTCTTAGGGTGTATTTTAGGTTGAGTCTGGTTGAAGAGTTAGCCAGTGAGCCGGCTGAAGAGAATATGATGGTTGTGAGGGAAGAGACACAGTCCGAAGCGCTTGCAATGTGAGTTTTTCAAGAAAATTTCAACCTTATAACCTTTTTATTTTCGGAGGCTTTGTTAACCTTTTATTTTTATTCTTGTTTAGAGTTCCGATTCAAGTTTGTCTACCACTATCCCAAACAATCACTATGCCAGAAATTGAAGAAACACCTGAGACAGAAAATGAACCAACCCATGTGCTACAAATTGAAGGAACTACAAAAAGGTAAGAAATAGTCTTGGGTGTATATTTCGTTACAGTTTAGGTGTATATTACCCCTGTTAGGGTGTATATTTTCACGATTGATCCCTGAATATTTTTTATAACATGATTAATTTTATGTAACCGTGCAGCACTCCTGAACCCCCCAACAACTTGAAGAAAGTACACCCACGCTTCCCCAGCTCCATCTAAAATGTAAGTTCATTAGAGTAAAATCAATGTTTCGTTATCATTCGTATATTCTTATTCTTATAATACGTTATACATGATCACGCAGTAATCCAGCCTCAGAAGACACTGCTGCGCTGATGATGATGGCACGGACAGCATCGTATGTTCCTAAGACAGATCTGATGCCATCATTCAGCCTTGGCTTCACTGATTCAAGCCAAGAAGAAGCAGCAACGCAGGAGGGAGCATCAACGCAAGATGGAGGGATGGCAAAAACTCCAGAAACCCCAAAACTACTAGAACAATTAGGGATCTTGTACAAAAAATTGTAAGTGGTGGGTGACAACAAAAGAAAAAAGTCCGCAGATTCCAAAGGAGAGTGACGCAGAGAGTTTCGAGAAGTTTGAAACTCCTGCGAGGACGAATCAACATAGTTCTGACATGAAAGAGAAATGCTACCTCTGGGCCATAAGAGTGAAGAAATACGCAGATGGACTAACTAATGAGTTTGACACTGTCTGCACACTCCAAGCCCAAGATAGATACATTTTGTCAAAACTCCACCTTGCATCACTTGCACCTGAAATGCATATAGAAGCTGAGGTAATATTACATTAACATTAATGTTTTTATCACCAAAATTAACTGCAATTCTGATTGATGTAAAATTCATATCGGCATCTTTTTCTAGATTGTCTCTGCCATGTGCTTCATCCTAAACCAGCAAAAGATTAAAATGTTTCAAGAGGAAGTATACTGTCTCCCCCTGATATTGTGGTAAGAGTTGTTTCAACGAATTTTGGGTGTATTTTTTGCATACCTTCAGGTGTATTTTTTGTCTTAAATCAGGTGTATTTTATTTGTTCATTTGGGTGTATTTTCTGTGTTAAATTAGTTGTAAGTTGTTTATTCATTTGGGTGTATTTTCTGGATTCGTTTGGGTGTATTTGTTGTATTCATTTTGTGGTTCGCAATTTTTGCATAACATGGCCCTTTAGAAATCATCCAGAAAGGGTGTTCTTACAGCCTAAAAACAATAAGTCATTCAGGGTGGAAGACTACCCAATGTTTATACCATTCTTGGACCTTAAAAAATTAGCATTCCATCGTTATGTAAGTTTTCATTTCTAAAACTTCTTATTACCATTTTTTACTTATGTGCCAAATAAACTAAAACAGTGTTCAATCTGAACATATTTCAGATTTTTGCACCTGTTTGCCATTCACAACATTGGGAAATTGAATAAACTATAACAGATGGTATAGAGATCCACTTCTGGGGCCCACTTGGTGTGTGATGGGGCTGAGACTTAAGCAATTCACGTGCATAAGGCTATTTTGGGCATTCAACGCCAGGTTTGGATCCATTTCTGGCGTTGAACTCCAACTTTTAATCCTTTTCTGGCGCTGGACGCCAGAATTGGGCAGAGAACTGGCGTTGAACGCCAGTTTACATCGTCTATCCTTGATCAAAGTATGAACTATTATATATTGCTGGAAAGCCCTGGATGTCTACTTTCCAACGCAATTGGAATCACGCCATTTCGAGTTCTGTAGCTCCAGAAAATCCACTTTGAGTGCAGGGAGGTCAGAATCCAACAGCATCAGCAGTCCTTTTTCAGCCTGAATCAGGTTTTTGCTCAGCTCCCTCAATTTCAGCCAAAAAAATACCTGAAATTACAAAAAAACACACAACTCATAGTAAAGTCCAGAAATATGAATTTTTCCTAAAAACTAATTAAAATAAACTAAAAACTAACTAAAACATACTAAAAACTATATGAAATCAACCCCAAAAAGCGTATAAAATATCCACTCATCACAACACCAAACTTAAACTGTTGCTTGTCCTCAAGAAACTAGACAAATAAAATAGAAGACTAATAGGTTGAGAAGCAATAATATCTCAGAGTTTTTTGAGTGAAGCTCAGATTCTAATTAGATGAGCGAGACTAGCAGCTTTTTGCTTCCGAACAGTTTTGGCATCTCACTTTATCCATTGAAGCTCAGAGTTATTGGCATCTATAAGAACTTAGAATTCAGATAGTGTTATTGATTCTCCTATTTCAGTATGATGATTCTTGAACACAGCTATTTCATGAGTCTTGGCCGTGGCCCTAAGCACTTTGTTTTCCAGTATTACCACCGGATACATAAATGCCACAGACACATAATTGGGTGAACCCCTTTGGATTGTGACTCAGCTTTGCTAAAGTCCCCAATTAGAGGTGTCCAGAGTTCTTAAGCACACTCTTCTTTCTGCTTTGGACCTTGACTTTAACCGCTCAGTCTCAAGTTTTCACTTGACACCTTCACGCCACAAGCACATGGTTAGGGACAGCTCGGTTTAGCCGCTTAGGCCAGGATTTTATTCCCTTAGGCCCTCCTATCCACTGATGCTCAAAGCCTTGGGATCCTTTTTATTACCCTTGCCTTTTGGTTTTAAGGGCTATTGGCTTTTTTTTGCTTTTCTCCCTTTTTTTTTTCTGCTTTTTCTTGCTTCAAGAATCATTTTTATGATTTTTCAGATTATCAATAACATGTCTCATGTTCACCATTCTTTTAAAAGCCAATATATTTAACAGTCTTAAACAACAAATTCAAAAGACATATGCACTGTTCAAGCATTCATTCAGAAGACAGAAAGTATTGCCACCACATGTAACTAATTAGAATTTCTCTTATTAAAAACTCGAAATTTTATTGCCTCTTATTCAAAAGGTTTACTATTTTATTCATGTTTGCTGATGATGAGAAAAATAAACTATGGCTTAATTGGAGATAAAATCAAAATAGATACTAATTACTACTATATGACTCCTAAGGTGAACTTCTATAACGACACTATCACAGAGTTAAAGCAGAAATTGGAATTTAACAACCTTTGTTCTGGGAAATGAGTGTTCCTCTGATCCGTGGGGTGCTTGATTCTTCAAGAGAAAACTTCTGGCGCTTCAATTTCCTTAAGTCACGCCCTTGCTCCTCTTGTTCTTTAAACATATAGGTCAGCATTTGACTGTGTTCCTTCTGTTCTTTTATTATTTGCTCCATAGCTTCCCGTATCTTGGTGACAGACGTCTCAAGATACTCCTAGTATTCAGATTGAGGGATTTCTGGGAGAAATTCCTGTGTTTTCTTCTTGGTGGGATCCTCCTGCGCTTGTTGTTTTTCCATTGATGCTTTGGTGATTGGTTTCTCAACTGAGATATACTTAGTTATTCCCATTCTTACTCCGGCGTCCTTGCAGAGCAGAGAAATCACGCTTGGATAAGCCAACCTGGCCTCTTTAGAATTTTTGTTAGCAATTTTGTAGAATTCAACTGAGATCAGCTGATGAACCTCCACTTCCTTTCCCATCATGATGCAATGGATCATCACTGCTCTTTTAACTGTGACTTCAGAACGGTTGCTAGTAGGCAACAGTGAATGCCCAATGAAGTCCAGCCATCCTCTGGCGACTGGTTTGAGATCCTATCTCTTGAGTTGATTTGGGACACCCTTTGTGTTGGTGGTCCACCTGGCTCCAGGGATACATATGTCCTCTAGAATCTTATCCAGGCCCTTGTCTGTTCTCATCATTCTCCTATTGAAGGAGTCTGGATCGTCTTTCAGCTGAGGTAGCTTTAAGATCTCTCTGATCTTATCAGGGATGGTATGAACAATCTTTCCTCTGACCATGGTCCGATATTCATAGAAAGCAGTTCCAGATAGTTTTTGCTTGTCAGTCTACCACATATTAGCATAGAACTCCTGGACCATGTTCCTTTCCACTTTCGTTTCAGGATTAGCTAGGACTTCCCAGTTCCTGATTCGAATTTGCTCCTGGATCTCCGGATATTCATCTTCTTCCAAATCGAATCTAACTTCCGGGATCACTGATCTCAGACCCATTATTTTGTTATAATGGTCTGAATATTCTTTAGATAAGAACTTCCCTTGATTCCAAAGTGGTTTTGGAACGCTCTCTTTCTTGCCTCTTGGAGTGGGTTGTTTTCCTTTGGGAGCCATGATCTTAGTGATCGCGGATAAACACACCAAACTTAGAGGTTTGCTTGTCCTCAAGCAAAAGAAAAGAAAGGAGAGGGATAGAAGGAGAGCTAGGTGCAATTGTTGATGGGAGGGGAGGGAGGCCGAACTCTAATTTATAGGGAGGGAGGGTGGGTTTTCGAAAAAGAGATAAAGATATGATAAAAAGATTTATTTGGAAAAGATAAGATAGAAGATATGATAAGAGAAAATATAGTTTAAAATTGAGAGGATATAGAAGATTTTTGAAAAAGATAGATTTAGATTTTGAAGGTTTTGAAAAAGATATTGATGAGTTGAAAAGATAAATTTGTAAAAAAAAGGTTTTGAAAAGAGTTGGATTGAATTTGCAAAGAGGCCTGGTGCTTATGGATTAAAATACATTTGATATTTTTAAGGTAGGATTTTTAGAAATTAGGGATTTTAGAAATCAGGGTTCTTAACATGTTTATGTAAGAAATCATGTATTGAAGTATGAAAATCAAGATTTAGAATGAAAAAATTTGAAGAAAAATGAGTTTTGTCTCCTCCCTGCCATCCTGGCGTTTGAACGCCCAAACACTGCCTATTTTGGGCGTTCAACGCCCAAATGCTGCTCTCCTGGGCGTTCAACACCCAGCTGCTGCCATTACTGGCGTTCAACGCCCAGTGGGTGCCCATTTCTGGCGTTGAACGCCCAGATTGCTACCATTACTGGCGTTCAACGCCCAGTGGATGCCCATTTTGGGTGTTGAACGCCCAAAATACACTTTTACTGGCGTTTTCTTGCCAGTGAGCTCTTTTTCTCTGTTTTGTATGCCGAGTCCTTCTGTAACTCTGTGGACTTATACAAATGATTCCTCACCTTAGTGTCAGTGAACTGTATATAAACAAATAAAAATAAAAATAGGGCAAAATGCTTAGAGGATTGTTGCCCCATGGCTGGGTTGCCTCCCAGCAAGCGCTTCTTTATTGTCTTTAGCTGGACCTTGCTGAGCTTTTAATCTAGCTTCAGTCTTGAGCACTCTTGCTCAATGTTGCCTTCAAGATAGTGCTTGATTCTCTGTCCATTGATAATGAATTTCTTATCAGAATCAATATCTTGAAGCTCCACATAACCATATGGTGATACACTTGTAATCACGTATGGTCCTCTCCACCGGGATTTCAGTTTTCCGGGGAATAGCCTGAGTCTAGAGTTAAACAACAGAACCTTATGTCCTGGTTCAAAGATTCTAGATGACAGCTTTCTGTCATGCCACTTTTTTTATTTCTCTTTATAAAGCTTGGCATTTTCGTAAGCTGTGAATCTGAATTCCTCTAGCTCATTTAGCTGGAGCAATCATTTTTCTCCTGCTAATTTGGCATCAAAGTTTAGGAATCTGGTTGTCCAGTAGGCCTTATGTTCCAGTTCCACGGGCAGGTGACATGCCTTACCATACACGAGTTGGTATGGAGAGGTCCCTATAGGGGGTCTTGAATGCTGTTCTGTAAGCCCACAGAGCATCATCCAAGCTCCGTGCCCAATCCTTTCTACGGGTATTTACTGTCCGTTCCAGGATTCTCTTTAATTCTCTGTTAGAGACTTCAGCTTGCCCATTAGTTTGTGGATGATATGGAGTGGCCACCTTATGGCGAATTCCATACCGAACCATGGCAGAGTAAAGCTGTTTATTGCAGAAGTGAGTGCCCCCATCACTGATGAGTACTCTAGGGACACCAAACTTGCTAAAGATATGTTTCTGGAGGAACTTCAGCACTGTTTTAGTATCATTGGTGGGTGTGGCAATGGCCTCAACCCATTTTGATACATAGTCAACAGCTACCAGAATATAAGTGTTTAAGTATGATGGTGGGAAAGGTCCCATGAAATCAATTCCCCATACGTCAAACAACTCAATTTCCAAGATTCCTTGTTGAGGCATGGCGTAACCATGAGGCAGATTACCAGCTCTTTGACAATTGTAACAGTTACGTACAAACTCTCGGGAATCTTTATAGAGTGTGGGCCAATAGAAGCCACATTGGAGGACCTTGGTGGCTATTCGCTCAACTCCGAAATGGCCTCCATATTGAGATCCGTGGCAATGCCACAGGATCCTCTGTGCTTCTTCTCTAGGCACACACCTACGGATTATTCCGTCTGCACATCTCTTAAAGAGATAAGGTTCATCCCACAAGTAGTACTTTGCATCAGTAATTAATTTTTTCTTTTGTACCCTGTTGTACTCCTTGGGTATGAACCTTGCAGCTTTATAGTTTGCAATATCGGCAAACCATGGTATTTCCTGAATGGCAAATAAATGCTCATCTGGAAAATTTTCAGAGATCTCAAGAGAGGGGAGGGGCGTCCCTTCTACTAGCTCTATCCGGGATAGATGATCAGCCACTTGGTTCTCTGTCCCTTTTCTGTCTCTTATTTCTATATCAAACTCTTGCAGAAGCAACACCCATCTGATGAGCCTGGGTTTTGAATCCTACTTTGTGAGTAGATATTTAAGAGCAGCATGGCCAGTATACACAATCACTTTTGATCCTACTAAGTATGATCTGAACTTGTCAACGGCATAAACCACTGCAAGCAATTCTTTTTCTGTGGTTGTGTAATTTTTCTGGGCATCATTTAGAACGCGACTGGCATAATAAATGACGTGCAGAAGCTTATCATGCCTCTGTCCCAACACTGCACCAATGGCGTGATCACTGGCATCACACATTAGACACATTAGCAATGTCCAGTCTGGTGCAGAAATGACTGGTGCTGTG
>NC_029790.2:23308444-23310487 GCF_000816755.2 Arachis ipaensis | reverse complement strand
TCTTTCATGAACTTGGCATAAGAAGGTATTTGCTCAAGTGCTTCTGCAAATGGAATCTTTATTTCAAGAGTCCTGAGATAATCTGCAAAGCGAGCAAATTGCTTATCCTGCTCCTCTTTCCGGAGTTTTTGAGGATAAGGTATCTTGGCTTTATATTCTTCAACCTTAGTTGCTGTAGGTTTATTGCCTACAAAAGTGGTTGAAGAAGCCTTTTTAGAGGGGTTGTCATCAGCACGTGTGTGTGTCTGATCCCTCACTAGCAATTGAGTGCCAGAGTTAGAAGCTGGAGTGACGTGAGATGCAAACTCATTGTCTGTTCCTGGCGTCTGAACGCCAGAACTGTGCCCATTTTGGGCGTTCAGCGCCAGGTCTTGCCCATTTTGGGCGTTCAACGCCAGATTCTTGCCTATTTCTGGCGTTGAACGCCAGTCCTGAGCATGGTCTGGGCGTTCAGCGCCAGCTTTCCACCAAATTTCTGGCGTTTTAATTCCAGAATTACTTTCCCCTGGGTTCTTACTGTCCTCAGGTGAATTTTGGGTGGTTTGCTCGTTTCTTAGCTTTTTGCTACCTTGAGGTGGGGTATTTAATGTTTTCCTACTTCTTAATTGAACTGCTTGGCATTCTTCTGTTATTTGCCTTGACAGCTGCTGCTTTGTTTGCTTAAACTGTTCGTCCATATGTATATTAGCCATCCTTGTCTCTTGTAGTCTATCTTTGAATTCGGCCAACTGCTTTGTTAGAAAGTCCAATTGCTGATTGAATTCAGCAGCTTGTTTTACAGGACTGAGTTCAGCAGTTGCTGTTTTAACCTCTTCTTTCATGGAAAGGTTACTGCTTAGGTACAGATGTTGATTCCTGGCAACTGTATCAATGAGCTCTTGAGCCTCTTCAATTGTCTTTCTCATGTGGATAGATCCACCAGCTGAGTAATCTAGAACATACTAAAAACTATATGAAATTAACCCCAAAAAGCGTATAAAATATCCGCTCATCATTTATGCGAAAGAAGAGAAAGAACAAAGACTTAATATATTATTTGTGAGCTAAAGACATTGATTAAGAAATTTAGAATTTCAAAAAATTCAGATAGATTGTTTCATATTTGTCCAATATACCGGATAAGTTACTCTTATGAATTTCTTTATCTTTATCATTCTTACTATTTATATGGTTTTTTAATCTTATTCATTTAAAATTTTTGCAGAAGGGCAGTCATTACAATTTTTTTTAAGTGGATTGATAATGATAAATATAATAGAAAAAAAAAATACAAAAACTAATGCAAAAATTGAAAGCGATTATAACAAATAAAAAGTGAACATGACATGCTAAACGGACAGTTTAAAAGCAGAAGTTAAAGCTCTTAAAATACTAATGACTTTCATATTCATGGGGTTGATAATTGTAATTTAAGTTATGGGATTAATTTGTATATTGTGTATTTTAAAGTAATAGTATTATGATGTGCATCAGGTTATAAAGAGTAACTTTAATCAGGATGTATTGTGTTTTGAACAAGAACATGTTAATATGTCATGTTATATTCCATTTAAAAAGGAATTGAGCAACCTTCTTTATTGAATTTATATTTAGCAAGATTGTCCTTTAAATATTGTAACCTGATTTGTTGAATTTAAAATAGCTACTAAAGTTAACAATGTATGAAAGCATTAACACAGCACACAAAATTCCAATAAATTGCACAACTTTTCAATGATATATAGATAAACTTGTTGTAAGATAAATAAATAAGAAAAAAATAGATATAAAATATAAAGATATAAATAGATAATTTTAATATTAATATATTTAGCAAGTTTAAATATTGTAACCTGATTTGTTGAATTTAAAATAGCTACTAAAGTTAACAATGTATGAAAGCATTAACACAGCACACAAAATTCCAATAAATTGCACAACTTTTCAATGATATATAGATAAACTTGTAACTTGTTGAATAAATAAGAAAAAAATAGATATAAAATATAAAGATATAAATAGATAATTTTAATATTAATATTTTTTTTATATTAGTATTTTAAT
>NC_029790.2:23300689-23304513 GCF_000816755.2 Arachis ipaensis | reverse complement strand
AGATAGAATATATGTATTTTAATATATGAAGAGAAAGAAAAAAGTGTTGTATGCGAGAATGATTTTTCATTTTGTGTGTTATGTCTTAGGCTATAAAATCTTATTTTTACATGCATGAGTTCATCATTTTCAAATTTTATTAAAGGTTGGTCTTCTGTGAGAATCTTAAGTCTCACTCTTAAAAACTTTAACCGCTGATATTATTAATGGGTATCCATTCTATCCATATAATAATACTCCCTCTTAAATGTCCATTTAGAATTATGACTCGTTAAAACCTTACCAAAGAAAAACTCAATGAAAAAAACTTTAGTGAAGGAAAAAGAGTACAATATCCTTTGTGATCAGGACTGCCTTATTAAAAATATTGTTAAGAAAAATCCAATTGGAAAAAAAACCTGACCAAGGTAAAAAGAGTACAGCCTCTTTCTCTTGTCGATATTATTTAATATCTCGAAATCAGCACATCCCAATCTGATATACCAATTTTTTAAAGGGGAATTTTGGAAGTGACTTTGTAAATAAATCTGCCAAATTATCGCTTGAGCGGATTTGTTCAACATTAATTATTCCTTGATTTTGAAGATCATAAGTGAAGAAGAAGTTGGGAGAAATATGCTTTGTTCTATCACCTTTAATGTATCCACCCTTAAGTTAAGCAATACACGCTGTATTATCTTCAAACAGAATAGTTGAAACTCTTTTTCTATCACTCAGTCCACATGAGGATAGAATATATTGGATTAAACTCTTGAGCCAAAAACACCCGCGACTAGCTTTATGTATCGCTAGTATTTCAGCATGATTAGAGGATGTTACTGCTATCGTTTGTTTCGTGGACCTCCATGATATAGCTGTATCACCATATGTGAATAAGTATCCTGTTTGAGATCTTCCTTTGTGTGGATCAGACAAGTATCTTGCATCTGCATACCCAACTAATTGTGACTTGGATTCATATGGATAAAACAGTCCCATATCAATTGTTCCATGAAGATATGGAAAGATTTGTTTGATTCCATTCCATTGTTTTCTGGTTGGAGAGAAACTATACCTTGCTAGTAAATTCACAGCAAATGATATGTCAGATCGTGTATTATTAGCAAGATATATTAGCGCTCTAATGGCACTGAGATATGGTACTTCAGGATCAAGGATATCTTCACTTTCTTCTTTAGGACGGAATTGATCATTTTCCACCTCCAAGGACTTTACGATCATTAGGGTACTTAATGGATGTGACTTATCCATATAAAATCTCTTCAAGATCTTTTCTGTATGTGTTGTTTGATGAATAAATATCCCATTTTTTGTATGCTTGATCTGCAGGTCGAGACAAAATTTAATCTTTCCAAGATCTTTCATCTCAAACTCTTCTTTTAGAACTTTTATAATTGATGGAATCTCTTCAGGAGTCCTAATAATATTTAAATTATCAACATACATGATGAGCGGATATTTTATACGTTTTTTGGGGTTAATTTCATATAGTTTTCAGTATGTTTTAGTTAGTTTTAAGTTTATTTCCATTATTTTTTAGGAAAAATTCATATTTCTGGACTTTACTATGAGTTGTATATTTTTCTATAATTTCAGGTATTTTTCTGGCTGAAATTGAAGGAGCTGAGCAAAAATCTGATTCAGGCTGAAAAAGGACTGCTGATGTTGTTGGATTCTGACCTCCCTGCACTCAAAGTAGATTTTCTGGATCTACAGAACTTTAAATGGCATGCTTTCAATTGCGTTAGAAAGTAGACATCCAGGGCTTTCCAGCAATATATAATAGTCCATACTTTGCACAAGGATAGACGACGTAAACTGGCATTCAACGCCAGTTTTCTGCCCAATTATGGCGTCTAGCGCCAGAAAAGGATCAAAAGCTGGAGTTGAACGCCCAAACTGGCACAAAAACTGGTGTTCAACTCCACAAATGGCCTCTGCACGTGGATTGCTTAACTCTCAGCCCCAGCACACACCAAGTGGGCCCCAGAAGTGGATCTCTGCATCATCCATCATAGTTTACTCATTTGTTATAAACCTAGGCTACTAGTTTAGTATTTAAACAACTTTTAGAGACTTATTTTGTATCTCATGATATTTTAGATCTGAACTTTGTACTCTTTGACGGCATGAGTCTCTAAACTCCATTGCTGGGGGTGAGGAGCTCTGCTGTGTCTCGATGAAGTAATGCAAGTATTTCTGTTTTCCATTCAAACACGCTTGTTCCTATCTATCCTATTCCAGTATGATCGAGAACCGACAGATGATTAGCCGTGCTGTGACAGAGCATGTGAGCATATTCTTCACTGAGAGGATGGGATGTAGCCATTGACGACGGTGATCCCCTACATACAGCTTGCCATAGGAGGACGTGCGTGCGTGAATTAGAAGACAGAGGAAAGTAGAGATTTAGAAGACAAAGCATCTCCAAAACTCTAACATATTCTCCATTACTGCATAACAAGTAACCTTTAATTTATGCTCTCTTGGTTATTCGCAATTCAACTGATAAACATAAGTGACTTCCTGACTAAGATTTACAAGATAAACATAGATTGCTTCAAACCAACAATCTCCGTAGGATTCGACCCTTACTCACGTAAGGTATTACTTGGACGACCCAGTGCACTTGCTGGTTAGTGGTACGAGTTGTGAAAAGTGTGATTCATAATTCGTGCACCAAGTTTTTGGCGCCATTGCCGGGGATTGTTCGTGTTTGAACAACTGACGGATTGTTTTGTTGCTTAGATTAGGAAATTTTTCTTTTTGGTTTAGAGTCTCTTATTATTGTTCTTGGTTAAAAATATCCTTCTTTAAAACAAGTGTTACATTTACTGCCCAATTGGCTAGAGCGTTAGTCTAAGCCCGTGGCAGTTTGGTACACTCTTTTTAAAATCTTTTTCAAAAATAATATTTTCTCTATTAAATTTTGTGCCAAACTTTAAGTTTGGTGTTTTCCTGTTGATTTCCCTTGATTTTCGAATATTTTGGTTTGGTTTTCTAAAAATTTTAAGTTTGGTGTTCCTTCTTCATATTCTTGTGTTCTTGTGAGTCTTCAAGGTGTTCTTGAGTTTTCCTTGTGTCTTGATCTTAAAATTTTTAAGTTTGGTGTTCCTTGGTGTTTTCTCTCCAAATTTTTTGAAAACAAGGAGCATTAGATCTAAAAATTTTAAATCTTGTTCTATTTTATTGTTTTTCTCTCTCCTCACTAAATTCAAAAATATCTTTTCTCTCTAATTTTAAAACAAATTTTCGAAAATTATTTTTAAAAAAAAATTCAGATTTTTTTCAAGATTTAAAATCTTTTCCAAATCATATCTTTTTCAAAACTTTCTTACCACTTTCTCTCTCCTCATTTTTTCGAAAATCTTCACCTATTTTTATTTATTTTATTTTAATTTATTTTCGAAATAAATAAATAAATAAATAAAAATAAATAAAATTTTTACTTGACATCATCTCCCTTTCTCCATCATGGATCTAAGTGGAAATGAACAGTCCAGAAGGACTCTGGGGTCATATTCTAACCCCTCTACTGCTTCATATGGGAGTAGCATCTGCATACCCTCCATTGGAGTCAGTAGCTTTGAGTTGAATCCTCAGCTCATTATCATGGTGCAGCAAAGTTGCCAGTATTCCGATCTTCCACAGGAAGAACCTACAGAGTTTCTAGCACAGTTTCTACAGATTGCTGACACAGTACATGATAAAGAAATAGATCAGGATGTCTACAGACTATTAATGTTTCCATTTGCTGTAAAAGATCAAGCTAAGAGGTGGTTGAATAACCAACCTAAGGCCAGCATAAGGACATGGAAACAGCT
>NC_029790.2:23299367-23300372 GCF_000816755.2 Arachis ipaensis | reverse complement strand
CCCTGTTCAAGTCGTCCTAAAAAAGGGAGGCATGACAGTGGTTCATAATGAAAAGAATGAGCTGGTTCCTACAAGAACAGTTACAGGATGGCGCATGTGTATTGACTACAGAAGACTCAATACAGCCACCAGAAAGGATCATTTTCCTTTACCATTCATAGACCAGATGCTAGAAAGACTAGCAGGTCATGATTATTACTGCTTTTTGGATGGCTACTCAGGCTATAACTAGATTGCAGTAGATCCCCAGGATCAAGAGAAAACAACATTCACATGTCCATCCGGAGTGTTTGCTTATAGAAGGATGCCATTTGGGCTATGTAATGCGCCTGCAACCTTCCAGAGATGCATGCTCTCTATTTTCTCTGATATGGTGGAAAAATTTTTGGAAGTCTTCATGGATGACTTCTCAGTATATGGAGACTCATTTAGCTCTTGTCTTGATCACCTGAAACTTGTTCTGAAAAGATGCCAAGAGACCAACCTAGTTTTAAGCTGGGAAAAGTGTCACTTCATGGTGACTGAAGGAATTGTCCTTGGGCATAAAATCTCAAACAAGGGAATAGAGGTGGATCAAGCAAAAATAGAGGTAATTGAAAAATTACCACCACCTGCCAATGTTAAGGCAATCAGAAGCTTTCTGGGGCATGCAGGATTCTATAGGAGGTTTATAAAGAATTTTTCAAAAATCGCAAATCCTCTAAGCAATCTGCTAGCTGCTGACACGCCATTCGTGTTTGACACAGAGTGCCTACAGGCGTTTGAAACGCTGAAAGCTAAGCTGGTCACAGCACCAGTCATTTCTGCACCAGACTGGACGTTACCATTTGAGCTAATGTGTGATGCCAGTGATCACGCCATTGGTGCAGTATTGGGACAGAGGCATGACAAGCTTCTGCATGTCATTTATCATTTATGTCACGTTCTAAATGATGCCCAGAAAAACTACACAACCACAGAAAAAGAACTACTTACAGTGGTTTACGCCATTGACAAGTTCAGATC
>NC_029790.2:23278063-23298858 GCF_000816755.2 Arachis ipaensis | reverse complement strand
CTGTCTGGCGTTCAACGCCAGAACAGAGCATGGTTCTGGCGCTGAACGCCCAAAATGGGCAACATCCTGGCACTAAACGCCCAAAATGGGCACCAACCTGGCGCTGAACGCCCAGAGTTGTGTGCAAGGGCATTTTGCATGCCTAAATTGGTGCAGGGATGTAAATGCCTTGACACCTCAAGATCTGTGGACCTCACAGGATCATTTCAAGATCTGTGGACCCCACAGGATCCCCACCTTTCCTCCTCATAAACCTAGTTTTTTTTCCACATCTTCTTCTTCATCTATTCCTTCTTCTTTTGCTCGAGGGCGAGCAACATTCTAAGTTTGGTGTGGTAAAACAATTATGTGAAGGATCTATAGCTCAGTGGTAGAACATGTGGCTGCAAATCAAGAGATCCCTGAGATACCTCAGGGGATGCACTTCCCTCCACATAATTATTGGAAGCAACTGAGGATAGAAATACTAAAAATCACTAGGAATCAAGCCACAAAGGCAAGGAAGAGACATAAAAGAGTTCAAGAACATCATTGGTTCCTCAAGAAGGAAATGCCATCATCACTAAGGTGAACTCGTTCCTTGTTCTTACTTGCTCTATTTTTCGTTTTCTCTATGTTAAGTGCTTATCTATGTTTGTGTCTTCATTACATGATCATTAGTAGTAATTAGTGCCTATTTTGATTTTACCCCCAATTAAGTTATAGTCTATCTTTCTCATCATCAGCAAACATGAATAAAATAGTAGATCTTTTGAATAAGAGGCAATAAAATTTTGAGTTTTTAATAAGAAAAATTCTAATTAGTAATATGTGAAGGACAAGCAACAGTTTAAGTTTGGTGTTGTGATGAGCGGATATTTTATACGTTTTTTGGGGTTAATTTCATATAGTTTTTAGTATGTTTTAGTTAGTTTTTAGTTTATTTCCATTATTTTTTAGGAAAAATTCATATTTCTGGACTTTACTATGAGTTGTGTGTTTTTCTGTAATTTCAGGTATTTTTCTGGCTGAAATTGAAGGAGCTGAGCAAAAATCTGATTCAGGCTGAAAAAGGACTGCTGATGCTGTTGGATTCTGACCTCCCTGCACTCAAAGTGGATTTTCTAGAGCTACAGAACTTGAAATGGCATGCTTCCAATTGCGTTGGAAAGTAGACATCCAGAGCTTTCCAGAAATATATAATAGTCCATACTTTGCACAAGGATAGACGACGTAAACTGGCGTTTAACGCCAGTTCTCTGCCCAATTCTGGCGTCCAGTGCCAGAAAAGGATCAAAAGCTGGAGTTGAACGCCCAAACTGGCACAAAAAATGGCGTTCAACTCCACAAATGGCCTCTGCACGTGGATTGCTTAACTCTCAGCCCCAGCACACACCAAGTGGGCCCCAGAAGTGGATCTCTGCATCATCCATCATAGTTTACTCATTTGTTGTAAACCTAGGCTACTAGTTTAGTATTTAAACAACTTTTAGAGACTTATTTTGTATCTCATGACATTTTAGATATGAACTTTGTACTCTTTGACGGCATGAGTCTCTAAACTCCATTGTTGGGGGTGAGGAGCTCTGCTGTGTCTCGATGAAGTACTTCCTGACTAAGATTTACAAGATAAACATAGATTGCTTCAAACCAACAATCTCCGTGGGATTCGACCCTTACTCACGTAAGGTATTACTTGGACGACCCAGTGCACTTGCTGGTTAGTGGTACGAGTTGTAAAAAGTGTGATTCATAATTCGTGCACTAGTACACAACAATTATAATGAATCTGAATGCAAATTTCTTTATGAAAATACATGGGTAGATATCATCATTGTTGAATCTGTTTTTGGCCAAATACTCAATAAGATGATTATACCATTTGTCTAGATTATTTTAGACCATATAAAGATCTTTACAATTTGACTGAGTATAACCCCTATGAATATTCATTGGATAGTTTAGATATATTTAATTCTTAAGGGATTCTCATATAGATATTGTTCTTGCTGAGTTTGGCCAGTGCATAGCTCGTCTGTCGATGAATGTCTTCAAACTTCTCGTTGGGATGAGTTATACGTCGGCAAGGAGAGAACAAGGGGGTGGGTACCTGCAAAAGACACTCCGACGCTCAAGTCAGTAAGTGTTTAAGAGGTATAAGAATAATTCTATGAATATAGAATGTATATAGAATATATCTAGAATGTCTCTAGAATCTATCTAGAATGTATAGTATATATAGAAATTGGTGCCTTTATAGGCATAGAGTTGATGAATAAAGTTGATGGTATGACCGTTGATTATTAAGTCAGAATAATGGTCATTAAGTCGGTTATAGAATGAATGATAATTAAGGCCGAGTTATAAGGTGACAGATCATAGCCCCCAAGCTTTGTCTGCTGATCATATGATCCAGGTTAAGCTTAGAAAATAAAATGATTCATAACTCGGTTAAAAGATAAGTGAATAATGATATGTGAGCCCCCAAGATTAGTCGGGTTATTATGTCGGCACTTATTCAAAAAATAATTGAGTGATAAGAGTCATTCAATCAAAATAGTTGTGTGGGGGATATTTTTTCACTTAAGAATAATTTTAGCATTTGATTGTATGTGAACTGAAAAGTTTAGAGATAGATATCCGTTGACGGAATTGATTGTATGATCCGAGAATATAATGATTAATTGTCTTGGGAATTTTTCTGGCCCACAACAACTTATTGATAAATTTCTCTCTCAAAGTAATTAGTTATTGAATATTTACAATTTATAGTGAAGGTCTGACATGAATAAGATAAATTGAGAAAATGAATAGGTATAAAGTCGCAACATATATTGAATAATATATATTGCAAAAATAAAATAGTTCAAAGTAAAAAAATGTACTTTGAAAGTTGATAATTGTAGAGAAGAAGATGACATATATGAATATCATACATGTCAAATGTGAATATCTGAATTTTGTTTTGTAGGACATGCTTTAATTTGATAATAAAGCAATAAGATAACAGTTATTGAATTATACATTTAGTATAATGTTTCTAGTAGTTACAGTATGACAAAGGATATTCCTCGTGTAATAATAGTAAATTTTGAATGTTTACATGTGTTTTTGCTTAACTTTTTGTATTAAACAAATAGTAACATAAAAGTTAATAGCATAAAGTGAATAGTGTAACAGTTATATACAATTGATATACAATTAATTTTTTATGGAATCCAATTTTAAGATTTGAACCCATCATTACCGTCATTTAATTGTATAAATAAAATCATTAAGCAATAAGAATATAATACATAATGAAATAAAAATGCAATTGACATGGTTGTTATATGTCATTATTGTATAGAACATATATTGAGGTTTGAATATAACTAATAAATCAGTAAATATTAGTTACACAAAATATAAATACAAAAATATGTGTGAATAAAATATATAATTTTACTTGTGTAAATTGAGAACTTTGAAAAAGTAAGCAAAATTGATAAGCAAGTTTGTGTTCGGATTGATTGAAAGCCGAGTTTGTTCTCGAATTAGTTCATTGTCGATTATGAGATGTGAAATATTATGATACGTAAAAGTGAAGCAATTCAAACGTATAAAGTACATACTTTATAAAAAGTTACGATAGATTAAAATTTAATAAGAGGTATTAAATAAAATCTTAAACAAGATTGTTGATATTGGTTCAAAAATTTGAATGTAAATCAAGTTTTATGAATTTGAGGGGAGTAGGAATTATTTTACTCGTCCCCACAGATGGCGCCAATTGTTCTTGCTGAGTTTGGCCGGTGTATGGCTCGTCCATCGATGAATGTCTTCAAGCTTCTCGTCGGGATGAGTTATACGTCAGCAAGGAGAGAACAAGGGGTGGGTACCTGCAAAAGACACTCTGACGCTCAAGTCAGTAAGTGTTTGAGAGGTATAAGAGTAATTCTATGAATATAGAATGTATATAGAATATATCTAGAATGTCTCTAGAATCTATCTAGTAGGGGTGCACATGACCCGGCCCGGCTTAAAGGCCTGGCCCGGTCCCGAACACTTTAGGGGCTAATTTGGTGTGATTTCATCGGGTTTAGGGTCGGGTAAGGGTCTAAAAAATAGACCCGGTCATTATTTCGGGTCGGATCCGGGCCATAGTTCGGGACAACTGAAGTCGGCACGGTCATCATACACAATTAATATTTTGTATTATTAGTGATATATCATGACTATTCTTATGTGGAATTTAAGTATTATAAACCTTAATATTCTGTGTTATTAGTCATTATAAGACTATAAGTTAATGTTTTATGTTTAGAATGCATAAGACTTTAGACTAATGCATAATATTGTGTTATTTGTATTGATTTAAATATTTGATATTATTAGACAATATTAGTATTGATTGTAGTTATGCTTTAGTATTGATTGTGGTTATGCTTTAATTTTGAAGAAGGGTTGGTTCTTGTTATATTTTTCTAAGTGAATTTTACCATGTTAAATAATGGTTAAAGTCTTGGAAATTTAGATATTTTTACATGCTAACTTACAAGAAGGTATCAACGTAATGTAATGTTAACGGCCCGGTTTTTACCCGATTTTTACCCGGTATAATTGTGGCCCGAAAGTGTATTAGTTTCATTGGGTCTAGGGTCGGGTTCGGGTCTAATAAATAGACCCAGTGTATATTTCGGGTCGGGTCTGAGTCACATCAAACCCGGCTTCACCCGGCCCATGTGCACCCCTACTATCTAGAATGTATGGTGTATATAGAAATTGGTGCCTTTTATAGGCATAGAGTTGATGGTATGACCGTTGATCATTAAGTCAGAATAATGGTCATTAAGTCGGTAATGAAGGTGTCGGTTATAAAATGAATGATAATTAAGGCCAAGTTATAACTCATAATGCACAATAAAGACCGAGTTATAAGGTGACAGATCAGATATCGTGATCTAATGATCCATATAAATAAGCTGTCACCACATCCAGTAGATGCATATGTTGTTTATGGTATGCGAATAAATTGACTAAATAAAGCAATGTGATTGCATTTACTATAGAGAAATATGTTTCTTCATAATCTATATTGGATCTTTGTGAAAAACCTTGTACTACAAGTCAAGCTTTGTAGCGTACAACTTCATCTTTTATCTCATTTTGTTTTCTCACAAATACTCATCTGTATCCAATAGGTTTTACATCTTTTGGTTATGGACTACAGGTCCAAAGACTTCACATTTTGCAAGTGATTCTAACTCAACCTTCATAGCTTCTTCCCATTTTGGTCAATCATTTCTTTGTTGACATTCTTTGACTGTTCCTGACTCAAGATCTTTACTTTCATGTATGATGTGTAATTCCACATTATATGTAAATATTTCATTGACAATTATTTTATTTCGATCCCATTTTCTCCTGTAAAGACATAATTTATTGAGATCTTATCATTTTCACAATTTTTAGAATTTTCAGGTGTCTGAATGTCTTTTGGCATCAAAACTATATCAGAATTTTAAACAACTGCATGTGTCTTTACTATGTCTTTATCCTTTTCAACAAGAATAGTATTTACCTATTTTCTTTTTCGAGGATTTTTGTCTTTGGAACTGACAGGCCTACCACGCTTCTAACGTGGATTTGTTTTGATGGTCATTTGTCCGAATGTAACATCAATTTGAATTTGAGCATTTTTAGTTGGTATATAGGATTTAGTTATCCTTTTCGTATCAGAAAATATATCAGGCAATGTTATTCTTTGCAAATATATAATCTTTTAACTTCTAGTTCATATTTCCCTGATCGAGGATTTAAATGCATCAGGGATGATGCATTCGAATTAAGTTCCTTTTCAAGAAGCTTATCCTCTCCCGCTAATGTTGGAAATTTTGATTCATCAAAATGACAATCTATAAATCGAGCTTTAAATACATCTCCAGTTTGTATCTCAAGATACCTCACTATAGAGGAAGAATCATATCCAACATATATCATCAATTTTCTTTGGGTCCCATTTTATTGCAATAAGATGGGTCAATTAGAACATATATTGCACACCCAAATATTCTTAGATGAAAAATATTTGGCTGCTGACCAAAAGCTAATTGCAGAGGAGAGAATTGATAGTAACTTGTTGGCTTTAAACGAATAAGTATTGTAACATGTAAAATGGCATGGTCCCAAGCAGAGGTTAGAAGATTTATTCTCATAAATAAGGGTCTAGCAATCAATTGAAGCCGCTTGATAAGTGACTATGCTAACCCATTTTGTGTATGAATATGAGCTACTGGATGTTCAACATTTATACCATTTGCCATGTAATAAGCTTCAAAGGCTTGGAAAATGAATTCACCAAAATTATCAAGGCAAATTGTTTTGATTGGATTTTTTGAAAGATGTGCCTTTAATCGAATAATTTGAATAAGCAATCTCGCAAACGTCAGGTTGCGAGAAGACAATAAGCACACGTGTGACCATCTCGAAGATGCGTCTATTATGATCATAAAATATCTAAAAGATCTACATGGTGGATGAATAGGTCCACATATATAACCTTGAATTCTTTCGAGGAATTCAAGATACTCAAATCCAATCTTTACTGGTGATAGCCTTAAAATTAGTGTTTCCTGAGAATATAGAGCACAACAAAATTCACTAGATTTAAGAATCTTCTGGTTCTTTAGTGAATGTTCATGGGAGTTTTCAATAATTTTCCGCATTATGGTTGTTTCAGGATGACCCAATCGATCATGCCAAATTATAAATTCATTTGGGTTAGTAAACTTATGGTTTACAATGGCATGTGATTCAATTGCACTAATTTTAGTATAATATAATCCAGATGAAGTGAGGATAACTTTTTTAATATAACATTTTTATTTGAATCATGAGTTGTGATACATAAGTACTCATAATTTTTCTCATTCATTGTTTCAATATAATATCCATTTTGGCGAATATCTTTGAAACTCACTAAGTTTCTTAGAGACTTAGTAGACAATAGTGTATTATTTATTATGAATTTTGTTCCTCCGAAAAAAAATATAACTCTTCCGGAGCCTTCTATCATATTGCCTGAGCCAATAATAGTATTAACATATTTTTCTTTTGGTACAAAATGAGTAAAATATATATTACTTTTGAGAATGGTTTGCGAACTTACCCTATCCGCAAGGCAAACATCTTCATTATATGTTCTTGCCATTTTCTTCAAAGACAAATAATAATAATAAATAAAAATACATGCGCAGTATCATTGCATTCCTAATTGAATTTATTTTTCTAAAAAATACTATACATAGTATCATATACTAAATTNNTAAACATAAACATTAATATTTTTTTAAACATTATTTATATACATTATACTTGAAATTCAAATATATAGAAAATAAAACTTAAAAAGTTTTTTACATTATTTATTTACATAAGTATTTAACGAACTCAAATATTAAACTTTTCCATCATTAATCAAATGACTAATATTTCCTTTGGGATCTTCAAAAAAGTCAGATACCTTATAATGAGTGGTGTAATTTTCAGCAACATCTTTTTAAACAAAATTTGTCTCCTTTCTTTTGTTATATTTTTTCAAAGATGCTTGATAAATATCAACTAAGTGTCTTGGAGTACGACAGATAGTGACCAATGGCCCTTTTCACCACAACGAAAATATTTATCATCTGTTGATTTATTTTTTCTATTATTTCTTTTATTATCCCACTTCTGGTGAGATCATTTCTTGTGAACATAATTTTTCTTCCTTCCGTATTTTTTTTTGTTACCAAAACCTTATCATTTACCTCTTTTGGGGTTATGATTTGCTGCATTTGCTTCAGGAAATGAGGCGGTGCCAGCTGGGCGCGCTTCATGATTTCTTAAAAGAAATTCATTATTACGTTCAGCAACAAGAAGGTAAGAAATTAGCTCAAAATATTTTTTAAATTTTTTTCTCGATATTACTATTGCAGGAGCACATTCGAGGCATGGAAGGTCGAGAAAGTTTTTTCTAGCGTATCATTATCAGTTATCTTTTTTCCACATAATTTCATTCGTGAGGTAATTCAAAATATTTCTGAATTGTATTCATTTATGGATTTAAAATCCTCTAGACGCAAGTGTGTCCACTCATATCGGGCTTGAGGAAGTATCATTGTCTTTTGATGGTTATACCTTTCTTCAAGGTTCTTCCACAGATCTACGAGATCTTTTAGTGTGAGATATTCATTTTTCAATCATTCGTCAAGATGACGATGAAGGAAGATCATGACTTTGACTTTATCCTTTTGTGATGCATTATTTTCAACCTTAATAGTATCTCCAAGATTCATTGAATCAAGATGAATTACGGCATCTAATATCCATGATAAGTAGTTATTTTCAGATATATCAAGAGCATTAAATTCAAGATGAGAGAGCTTTAACATAATGAAAATTTATTATCTGAGTTCCTAAATTTTGATCAAAGTCTCGTGCTAATAACATGTTGTAAGATAAATAAATAAATAAAAGAAAATAGATATAAAATACAGAAATATAAATAAATAACTCTGGTATTAATATTTCTTGATATTAGTATTTTAATACAATTGAGATAGAACACATGTATTTCAATATATATAAAGAGAAAAAGAGAAGTGTTTTATGCGAGAGTGGTTTTTCATTTCGTGTGTTATGTCTCAGGCTGTGAAGCCTTATTTATATGTGCATGAGTTCATCATTTTCAAACTTTATTAAAGGTTAGTCTTTCGTGAGAATCTTAAGTCTCTCTCTTGAAAACTTCAGCCACGCATATTATTAATGGGCATCCATTTTATCCATTTCACAGCAAAACTAGATATTTTCATATATTGAAATTAAAATAGTAACATTGCCAGCACAAAATAGAAAGATCATAATTGTTTGAGAGTAAACTACTATTTTTAACCATAAAAGATTTAAACGTTGACACAACTAATCACAAAAAAATTAAACTAATATTATAGTACTAGAAAAATTACTTTAGCGGCCATTTATTTTGTTTTTAGTAGTAACAAAAATAGCCGCTAATACATTTACCGGCAATTAGACATTAGTCGTCTTATGCTTTATCGCCAAAAGGTTTTAGCATCAATTATACAACTGCCGATAAAGACCTTTCTAATGGCCGTTAAAAGCAAAGTTGCGAGAACCGAACCAGTCATTGAACCGGTCAAGTTACTGGTTTAATGGTTCAATGGTCTAACCGTGGTTGAACCGTGATCGAACCGGTTTCAAATCTTTTAAAATTTAAATTCAATCATCCATATGATAATAAAATTTAAAATTTCATAACCTCTCCACTAACTAAACTATATCTCATCTCATCATTAAAATTCTACATTCAAATTCAAAAATCACAATTTATAACTAAAAGAAATCATGGCATAAATACTATATCCATATTCAATCAACAATCACCAACAATCAATAATAATACCAATAATTACTTAACTAGACAAAACTCACTCAATTAATGTCAAATTATTAATTAGAAATAGCTATGAACCAATCTCAGCAGCAACATTTTTTCAAGATGTGCAAAACAAACTATCCTCTGCCCCCTTAAAACCAAACTTCATGTTTCAGCCATTTCAGCCATTACAGCAAAATTCAGAATTACAGCAATTCAAAATTCAAAATTATATCAATTCTGTTCAGCATTATAAAATTATACCAAAATTCAATTCAGAATTCAAAATCCAAGATCTGAAATTATATCAAAATTAGGAGGATTATTAGAAGAATACATTACAGAATATAGAATTCCATAATGTGATCACTAGTTTTCAGCCATTAACAGAAAATAAATTCAAAAGAAAAATTCAAGTTCCTTCCAAAACCAATAAACGAAACAGAAAATAATGTTAGAATTACTTTCAATAGAAGGGTATGTGCCAAATATTCGGCACATCATGGAGACAGAAGTAATGTTCTGAAAAAACGGTTTTGAAATTCTATTCAGTATTCAGTATTACAGCAATTCTGTAGCAGAATTAACAGAATAAAAAAATTAATTGAAAAACTAAAGAACTCTGCAGCAACTCCAACAAGCCAGTGATTCATATAATTAATAGAATAAAAAATATTAATTGAAAAACTGAAGAACTCTGTAGCAACTCCAGCAAGCCAGCAATTCATATCATTATGAGTTTATCAAAAAAAATAATTAAAACACTAAGAAACTCACTGAGGCAGAGAAAGCAGAGACAGCCTAAAGTGGCATAGAGATGCTCGGCAGGACAGAGGCGGGTGACGACAGAAGCTATGCCCCGACCTTCCGACGACGAGGGCGACAGAAGCTTCAAACGGACAACCCGATGACGACGATAGCGACAGAAGCTTCGAGTGGTGATGGTGGCAATGACTGGTGGCCGCTGCCGGTGCCGATAGTGGTAAGGACGGTGGAGTAGAGGCGTTCCTGCTGGCTTCAGCCTTCAGCTCATTGAGGAAATTAGGGTTGGAAGGGGAGAGAGAGGCGTTAGGCTCGAAGGAATTGGGTGGGTGTGGGTTATGGGCCTTTTGAACGTTGTTTTTTTTTTTTAATCGTCAAAAAACGACGCCGTTTTCTATAAGGGTGGCAAAACCGGACTTCTGAAAAACCCGTCCGGTTCGTCCAGTTCACCGGTTAACCACCGGTTTGACCGATTTTTTTACCGGTCTTTTGCATAACGGTTTCAGGTGTCAACTGGACCGGCCAGATGACCGGTTCCTGGTTAATCCGGTTGAACCGGTCGGTCCGGTCCGGTTTTTAGAACATTGGTTAAAAGTTTATATGATCCCTAGAGGTAATTCTAATATTGTAAGATTATTTACTTTTAGTTGCTAGTATTATTGCCACTAAAACCCATTTTAGCAACAATTTATATGGCTATTAAAAGTATTGTAATATTATTTACTTTTAGTTATCATTACTATTGCCGCTAAAACCTTAATATTTTTTTTATTATAGTATACTCATTTTCTTAGAAGTAATGAACTATCTTTTTTCTAGAATTTTAAAATTATTTTTGCCAACAATTATTATTATCGTGCATAATATAAATATATTGAAATTAATTACTACAAAATAAAATATTTTATTAAATATAAAATATTAATATACAAATTTCTCTTAAAAAGTAATAAATCATACAAATCTAAACAACAAAAAAATGTACTAGCCTTAAACCTATAACTATGTTACATCAATGTAGCAATATAAGTGTTAGCAATGATCTAAAATTACACCTTTAAAAATAGCCTAATTTTCGGTTTTAGCAATTGATCTAAAAATTTAAAAATAAATGAGGAAGAAAAATTATAAATGATGAATATACTAAAAATCCAAAACTATAACCCTTTGGCTGTTCTTTAAAAAATTGATAACTAGGTATTGTTATTTGCCTTAACACCAATGACACGGTTTTCTAACTTTGAAGTTGGTATTTCCTCTTGCTGATTTGATGCTATAATTTTCTTCTCTTGAATTTACTGAATATTTATCGAAATGAAGTGGCACTTTGTTCGAACCGCAACTCACAGCGCTATCATCTCATTCTTCTTGAACAACTTGCTAGCCCCTGTAACAAGATAAAGAGATATCAAATCAAATCCAAAATTTTCATTTATTTTGTAATTTTTGTACATATTAGAGTCAAGGCTGCTAACATATTATAATAATCTCTGTGAATGAATTGAAGGATTCATCTTAAAAAGGAAAATAAATAAAATTAGGATAGTCAAGGTGAAAATATTGTTTGAAATTTGGAACGATGGAAGGAATAAAAGGATCAAATCTTGAAATTTGGAACAATGAAATTTGTGATAAGGTAATAACAATAATTTTGTAATCTTTGTGCATATTAGAGTCAAGGCTGCTACGATTTTATAATAATCTATGTGAATGAATTGAAGGATTCATCTTAAAAAGATAAATAAATAAAATTAGGATAGTCAAGGTGAAACTATTGATTCAAAATTTTTACAAGATATGCAAGATTGACACAATTGGATTAAATAGGACCAAGTGCATTAATCTTGTATTATTGGTCAAAGGACCTCAATCATTCAAAGTTCAAACTTTTGGTCAATTAGAGATATTCACATTCACATCAATGCATAATAACAATAAGAATGTGAAAGCAAGCATTGATTTCCAAGAATTGAACCAAAATTTCATTAAGAACTCGTTGAGGCATATTATCGAACACTAGGCGTGCAAATACATCAAACAACTCAAATAACACAACCAAGCATTCTTTCAACATTCATTCACAAAATCAGCATCAATTATACACAAATTAGCAATATATCTCAGTAATTCAGCAGTAATATCAGTCAATTCAGTCCAAACCAAATAAAATTCAAACTCAAAAAATATAATAGCATTATTAATGATATACAAACTAACACCAAAAACTCCTAATTCTACTCTAAATCCAACTAACAGCAGCAAGTAATCCTAACCAAATCAAACTATCAACTAAAATTAACATAAGACTAATCCTAAATTAACCAAAACAGAAAACAAATTTAAGGAGAAATCACTTAAGAACCTACTTGAATACAGGGAAAAAGAATGCAAAAACAGGGGAGGCAGTGATGCTGCAGCGGCAGTGAACAACGGCGTCACCAAGTTTTACTGGAGCGGAGCTGGTGGAGAGGGAAGCAGCCGCAGAGGCAGGTGCAGCGCCGGCGGTCTGGGCATTGACGGGAAGTGGTTGTCGGCGGCTGGTTCTCGTCGAAAGAACTGAAGACAGGGGTTGTTCTGCTGGTTCAGTTTTTTTTTAGAGTGAGACAGGGAGTAGGGTTCGGTGAATGAGAGAGAGAAGAAGAAGGAAAAGGTAGCCGCCGCTGCGCTGGGTGGTTGCTGGCGGAAGTGCTCGACGGCGGTGGGTTCTAGTTCGAGGCAAGAAATAGGGGAAATGCTTCGGTGGTTTTATGATGGTGGGTGGAGGAGAGGCCGATGGTGATGGTGGAGCTCGAAGAAGAAGGCGGATCGGCGGCGGCAGTGAGCTCGGGCTCGGCGGAGGTGGTTCGCGAAGAAGAAGGCTCGGCGTCTCTGGACCTGACGGCAAAGGAGAGGGTAGAGGGAGGAGGTTGGACGCGGTGGTCGTAGATGGTGGAGGCTACGGTGGTTCACGATGGTGGTTTGGCCATGGGTCAGTGGACAGAAGAGAAGGAAAAGAGGAGAGGGAGAAGAAAAGAGAAAGGGTTGCTGTGGTGGTCTGAGGCTGTGATCGGAAGGCTGGTGAACGAAGAGAGGGAAAGGGCTACGGCGCTTGAGGAAGGGAGAAAGGGAAAGGAGGAAACGAAGAAGAGAAAAGGGTAGTGGTTGCGTTGGAAGAAGAGGAGGAAGAGGGAGACTAGGGTGAAAGCCTGAAAGGTTAGAGTTGCTTTGAACCCATGTTATGGTGCGTGCGCGCGCACGGAACAAAGAGCTTGAAATTGGGGTGCGTACGCACTATTGGGGGGAATGGCTTGGTTGTTAAAAAAAATTGATCTCTAACCTTTGTTGCTTTTTTATTCGTATTTATTTTTTATTATACTTATAAAATTAATGGTAAAAAATTATATTTTATCCATTCAATTATTTAAAAAAAATTGAAAGGATCCATTTTTATGATTGAGTGCGTACCCAATTTCTAAGATTTTCAACAAAAATACAAAACTACACTTTTATCAACCAATCTTCCAAACTTTTCCACACTTGAATCATATATATTCTCATTAGCCTAAGTTAATAAAAAATCTAAATTAAGAACATTTATTGTTTTTCACTTAGGGGTAGTGATATGCTAAAATGAAGAACAAAAAGATATTAAAATAGGCTCAAAATTGGCTAACAATGGTAGACAAAAGGGTAAGGCCATTTGGGTAAGTGAGCACAAATGAAATCAAGGCTTTAATCATATAATTGCATATATACACAGAATAATGAACATAAAGAATCAAACAAATCAAAGATTACGATCATAGAAAAAGAATAAAATACGAGAATGAAAATACTGGTTATATGATGCAACCACATAATTAGGCTCAAAACTCACATGGTTGTGTATTCTTAGCTCAAAAATCATGTTCCACAATATATAATTTAAACAAGTTTCAATGAAAAATATTTTAACTCAAAATAAATTTTGGAATGCCCCTAGATAAATTTTTTGAAAAATTTTATTATTTTGACTAAACTTATTATATATATACAAACCAAAAAAATGCAACTAAGAATTCTAAATGACAATAATAGCATAAAAATATGGGTGTGAAAGTGTTTGGATTGAAATTTTTCACCCAAAATTGGCCGATTGGTCGGACGACCTCCCCACACTTAAAAATTTGCACCGTTCTCGGTGCACATGAAGTCAAGCGGGGTGGAAGGAGTCGTCATCACCTCACCTTCAACTGGTGGGTCATTTGGATGCTACATGTTCTTTCTTCTGCTTCCCTTTTTTCTAATGATGACTCATCCTGAAAAATATAAAACAGACTAAAGTAAGATGAGTAAATTTAAAAACAAGGAAGCATATCTTGTTGGAATGAAGTAATGATTACTAAAATGAAGTGAGTGAGTTAATGTGTGGCATTAAAGAAAAATAGTGCATGAATTCTAAGTTTTCGCGCGATTTAGAATTCACACACTAGCTCTTGAAAGCTATGTCACAATTACACAAAAGAAGTATGCACTTCACTCATTCTAGTGTGCTTGAGATACTTTAAAGAAAACTTGCAGGTCAAGATAAACAAATAAGTAACAAAGAAGCATGAAAGTACTCAAGCAAATAATCAAACCATTGTAAAATGGATAATGAGTGGACATTGATTGATGTGCAAGAGAATTCAATGAACCAAATGAAATATGAAACTCAGACATCAATCAATGACACACTTTGAATTTATGTTCGCCTCACCTAATTGACATAAAGCGGGAGACATGGGTGATATGCAACTTAGAAAAAGAGAGATAAAAGTTAAAATCTATCACATAGCAAACATGGTACATATGGCTTGAGAATTTTAAAAAGATGTTCCTAGATGAGCTTACAATCCAATTTCACAATTTCACAAGTTCAAAGCATCAATTAGGTGATCAAAGCAATAATCAATATGGATGCATATGATCAAGTGACACAATGCATTAAGGTAAATGTACATCATCAATAATTAGGAAATTGCCTAGTCATGGTTAAAGAATTTAAATCACATGGTGGCCAAAACATGTAATTTAAAAGATTTAGAATGCTTTGAAGGTAATTTATAAGTACTTGGCATGCACAATTATTAAGCATAAAAATTTAATACCAAGCAACAAATTATAACCTCAACAAAGAAATCCAACAACGCATAATAGCACAACAATGCTAAAATAGCATCATGTCGGTATTTAGTAGCAATAAACAATAAATCAGATTAATAATCCAACACTTATCACAAAAATCTAAACTATCCTAACCACCTAATATACTAGAACAAAACTAACTAACTAATTAACTAACTAATTAATAGAGATGGTGGTAGATGGTGAAGGATGATGGTTGAAAGAGGGAAAGAAGAGAGGGAAAGGGAAAAAAAAGAAAAGAAATGGGGAGAAGAGAAGAAAAGAAAAGTATGTGAAGTAAGGGCATCACGTGTAGGCGGAAGGTCACGCGTACACGTGACTTGGGAAAATGGGGAGCGACGCGTACGCGTGACATGCAATTGTGCCAAAATGCACAGCTTTCGCATGATCTTGGCACAACTCTCTGTCCAGGTCATGCGGTGGCACAGTACTCGCATGGTTGACGTCCGATCAGCAACTAGGGTGTCGCGCATACGCGTGAGGCAAGCGTATGCGTGGCCTCTCTTTCTCTCTCTCTCTTTTAAGACAAGACAAACTCCAAGATTAAGAAAATCTTTAACTTCTAAAACTATTCAAACATTCAACTATTCAATTCAAACAAAAATACGATTCAAAACAAGATTTTCAACAAGATTATCAATTATTCAAATGTGTGACTTAAAACAAAAATTCTACCAAACAAACTAACATTTAAGAGCAATATATGCAAAAAATATCAAGAAAGAAAGTATCTAACAATGAAAACTCAAATTATTCATCAACTATATACAAAAGAGAAAATGGAAAGAGTTTACCATGGTGGGGTGTCTCCCACCTAACACTTTTGTTTATTATCCTTAAGTTAGACAATTGGGGATGCCCTTGCTATGGTGATTTATGCTTGAATTCTTCCTTGAATCTCCACCAATGTTTACATTTCTAATAGCCTCCGGGATCCCAAACTAGGTGCACCAAGCTTTCAAGAAATTTCAAGCAAATAACAAGATCCCAAAGTTGTGATTCCCAAATTGTATTCTGAGGTCCCAAACCTTGTTTTTGCACCCGTCTTCTTGTTAATTACCATAGTTCCATCCGGGTGATAAGGTCTTAGGATTTTTATGAAGACATCCAAACATCCTCCTATACCTAAGCAATTGAGCTCTACGTCAACCTTTGAATTTCAACTTTGACCTTTCAACCACAATGAACCTTGAATGGTATTTCCAACCACTAACCATCTCTCTTTTGCTCTTAAATCCACAAATAGTTCTAAGTTGACCAAGAGAAAAAAAAGAAGGGAAATGGGGAGAAGAGAAGAAAAGAAAAGTATGTGAAGTAAGGGCATCACGTGTAGGCGGAAGGTCACGCGTACACGTGACTTGGGAAAATGGGGAGCGACGCGTACGCGTGACATGCAATTGTGCCAAAATGCACAGCTTTCGCATGATCTTGGCACAACTCTCTGTCCAGGTCATGCGGTGGCACAGTACTCGCATGGTTGACGTCCGATCAGCAACTAGGGTGTCGCGCATACGCGTGAGGCAAGCGTATGCGTGGCCTCTCTTTCTCTCTCTCTCTTTTAAGACAAGACAAACTCCAAGATTAAGAAAATCTTTAACTTCTAAAACTATTCAAACATTCAACTATTCAATTCAAACAAAAATACGATTCAAAACAAGATTTTCAACAAGATTATCAATTATTCAAATGTGTGACTTAAAACAAAAATTCTACCAAACAAACTAACATTTAAGAGCAATATATGCAAAAAATATCAAGAAAGAAAGTATCTAACAATGAAAACTCAAATTATTCATCAACTATATACAAAAGAGAAAATGGAAAGAGTTTACCATGGTGGGGTGTCTCCCACCTAACACTTTTGTTTATTATCCTTAAGTTAGACAATTGGGGATGCCCTTGCTATGGTGATTTATGCTTGAATTCTTCCTTGAATCTCCACCAATGTTTACATTTCTAATAGCCTCCGGGATCCCAAACTAGGTGCACCAAGCTTTCAAGAAATTTCAAGCAAATAACAAGATCCCAAAGTTGTGATTCCCAAATTGTATTCTGAGGTCCCAAACCTTGTTTTTGCACCCGTCTTCTTGTTAATTACCATAGTTCCATCCGGGTGATAAGGTCTTAGGATTTTTATGAAGACATCCAAACATCCTCCTATACCTAAGCAATTGAGCTCTACGTCAACCTTTGAATTTCAACTTTGACCTTTCAACCACAATGAACCTTGAATGGTATTTCCAACCACTAACCATCTCTCTTTTGCTCTTAAATCCACAAATAGTTCTAAGTTGACCATCCGTTTCAAGCAAACCATATTCAAGCGGGACAATAAAGCTTAAGGATATTAAATTTATCAACTTAAATGATGTGATGGATGGTGGTGACACAGGAAGGAAGATATCTAATAGCTTTAGCAATGTAGGCTTCACTCCCTTTGAATTCTCTTTGACTACCTCCACTTCTTGACAAGCTTCCTCAAGTTAAATTTCTTGTTCACCAACTTCTTCTACACATTCTTCATTGCTCAAATAATGTGTTAGAGGTTGTGAACGGTCCTCCTTATCATCAATTTAACACTTCACGGAAGAAGTCTCTACAACTTTAGATTTTCATGGGCATTCAACATCTCCTAAATCTTCAACCACTTCTTCCTCTGTAATAATTTTGGCTTCCTCCACTTGTTCTAATACAAAATTTCACTCCTCATCCTTTACTGGAGTTTCCAACCTCTCTTTCATACTATGCTCTTCACTTGATTTTTCACACTTGGCAATGGGAGTGCTTTGAGTGCATAAGCGTTGGGAGGCTAATTTGCTTACTACCTTAGGCAAGGTAACCGTGAATTCGTCTTGCCTCCTTAGAGCTTCAAGTTGCTCTTGAAGAATGGTGCGACATTCTTTTTGCTCTTGGAGATATGAAATGAGAGTGTTATCTATTGGGGTTTGGGGTGGAGATAAGGATTCATTGTTTGGGAGAAATGGTTCATAATAAGAAGATGGTTCATATTGGTGAGGGTATTGATGTGGTGTACATGGGATGGTAGTTCTTGGGAGTATTAATATTGGAGTGGGGGTGGTTCTAACTATGGTTCATATGGCTCATATGGTTGTTGGTATGGTGGATATGGTGTAGAATCATATGGAGGTGTTTGTTGGTATGGGGCTTGTGAATAAGGTTGAGAACAATGTTGAGGAAGGGGGTCATAGGAATATGGTGGTTGTGGTTGATAACCACAAGGAGGTCCACCATATCCATTGGATTGGTATGCACCATGGGGTGGGTTCATGCTCATAGTATGCCAGAAGAGGTTGTTGCTATGAAGATTGTTCATATGCTTGAGGCTCCTCACACCTTTGATTTTTTCATCCTTGTGCATATCCTTATTGAAATTCTCATTTCCTACAACATAATTAAACCAAACTCATAGCCAAATAGGCGAGAATTCATGGTAGCAGGAGAAAATAAAAACAAACACTAATAAGAAATAATGAAGACAAACTCCTAAAACTAGCAAAAACTAATAAAGAAGCAAAAGGCAAACATATTCACAACATTAACATATATACAATAACCAATAACAAGCACACACTTGTAATTGTCCGACAACGACGCCAAAAACTTTATGTGAGGAAAATCGTCGGTTCAGAATTTTCACAAAAATAATCTCGTCGAAGTATAGATCAAACTCGACAAACAATCCTCAATCAAAGTTTAATTTGTTTGTCACAATGCAACCCAATAAAATCGAGATTACCCAACCCTCGTGTCGTCTCCCAAAGGAATTGCAAGGAAGTGTGCATATTATTAGTTATGAAAATTTTGGGGGTTTTTATAGTAAGAGACAAGAAATGTAAATAACAAGAAATTAAAGAAACAAACAATTAAAGAAATTAACTAAGAGAGGTCTTGGCAAGGGGTGAGAATTAGAATTTCTATCCTCATTATCATCCTCAATTGAGATAGTAAGTGTCTATTGCTCTTACTTAGTTATCCTCTAACAATTGAAGGAAAGTCAAGTGAGCAAAACTGACTCTAGTCCACAATTCATAATCAATCCCTAAGGAAAGATTAGTTTTAGTGGAATTCAAGCCAACTAGCAACCTTCAATCACCAATCAACATTAGAATTTGACAATTCAAGAGTATCTAATTACTCCACCCGAGTCAAGAATACAAAATTCTACTATAAAACTAAAGGAGATATTTCATCAAACACTTAATATGCATAAACATAAAGCATAGTAAATTCCATGAATTAGTAAAATCTACAACTACCCAATGCAAAAAATCAATAATAACAACTAAATTAAACCACAAGAAAACATAAAACATTAAATTGTATTAAAGAAAATCAAAATCCAACAAGAGTTCATAAACATGAAAGTAGCAAAATAAAGGAAATAACAAGTAAAACTAAGAGAACAAAGAGGTAATAACAAGAAATTGTAAGGAAAATTAAACTAAGACAAGAATTAAAACCTAAATCTAAGATGAAATTAACTAAATCTAATCTACCCTAATTCTAGAGAGAAGAGAGAGCTTCTCTCTCTAGAAAATGACCTAAAACATGTTCTAAACTAAACCTAATTGCTCTCCCTTGTTCCTTTTTGAATTTGGCCTCAAATACTTCAGAAATGAGTTAGATTTGGGCTTGAAGGAGTCCAGAAATCACCAGCCACATTTTTTTAAGTGATTCACGTGCTTCATGGACCGACAGATTTTTAAAACTTCATTTCTTCATGAATTCTCCATTTTTGCATGTTTTTTCTTCATTTCTTCAACCTAATATTTACCTTCTAAACCTGAAATCACTTAACAAACACATTAATGCATTGAGTAGAATTAAAGTGAATTAAATTTAGCAAATTAAGAGCCTAAAAAGTATGTTTTCATTCTTAAGTGCAAATTAGGAAGAATTCATAAACTATGCTATTTCAATGAATAAATGTGAGAAAAATTGATAAAATCCACGAAATTCAATACAAGATAAACTATAAAATTGTGGTTTATCAATCTCATAGAAGTGCTCTTCGTGCACTTTGGAACTGAACCGGTTGGCATCGAATGGACCGGTCACATGGACCTTCTCTTTCCTCTTCCTAGAAGAGGACTCTCCTCCCTGGGGTGACATATATAAAGATAAAAAAAGCGGTGCGGCCACACTAAACTTAAAAGTTTTGCTCGTCTCTGAGCAAAGAAAAATAGAAAATAGAGGAGAGTGGAGAGGAGATGGTGATAAGGTCAAGGGTAAGAAAAAGTTACTTGATGGTGAAAGAAGGGGGTGAAATAGAAAAACAAAAAGTAAAAGGAAATGGGGAATAAGACTAGAAAATAGAAAAGTAAGTAAAAGAGGAGTGGGAATGTGGTAAAAATGGTAGAAGAAGAAGGGAATGTTGTAGAAGGGTGAGGAAGAGGTGTGGTAAAAGGGAATTATATAGAGGAGGGGGAAGGCGAATTGATGGGGGATTAATGGGAAAGGTAAATAGTAG
>NC_029790.2:23262005-23271657 GCF_000816755.2 Arachis ipaensis | reverse complement strand
ACGATTAGAAAGGGTTGGGGGAGGGATTTGGCTTGAATAGAATGTAATTTGATTGGAGAATGGGTGGTGGTATAAGTGGGGCCCACCACTTATTCTTTTTCAAATTTTGATTCCCTTTTCGAAGGGGTCCTTGAGGTGCTACAGGCGCTAAATGCCAGTTCTCGGCGTTTAGTGCCGCCCCCGCTATCTCTTTTTTTTTTTAATTTAAAATACTTGACGCTAAACGCCAGGAAGCGGCGTTTAGCGCTGCTGAGACAGTAACCTTCCTTGATATGCATGCTTCCTGGTGCTAAACGCCATGTCACGGCGTTTAGCGCCACCTTCACAATGGCCTCTCCTTAAATTGTGTGCACCTTGGCGCTAAACGCTAGGTCTCAGCGTTTAGCGCCACCATCACAGTGACCATTCCTTAGAATTCGTGCCTCCTGGCGCCAAACGTCAGGTTACGATGTTTAGCGCTGAGATACTCGAATGAACCTTCCTCCAGAGTGTTCTGAACTCCCTTCTGATTGCACCTGTTCCTGTTTTAAACACTTTGCATGACCAAAACGTACGTAAAAAGAAGAAAAACTATGAAGAACTAGAATAAAGTAAATAGAACCAAAATAAATATATAATCAAAATATACTAAAGATTGGGTTGCCTCCCAACAAGCGCTTCTTTAACGTCACTAGCTTGACAGTCAGCTTTGCTAAGTCAGCAGATGAGCAGACCTCTGGCTATCAACTGCGCCTCCAAGATAGTGCTTCAGCCTCTGGCCATTGACAGTGAACCTTTTATCAAAATTTTCTTCTTGGAGCTCCACATGACCATAAGGAGACACTCTAGTTACCACAAACAGTCCTAACCATCAGGACTTCAGCTTCCCAGGGAAGATCCTGAGCCTTGAATTGAACAGTAAGACTTTCTGACCTGGCTCAAATGTTCTGGTGGTTATCCTTTTATCATGCCACACCTTTGTCTTCTCTTTATAGAGCTTGGCATTTTCATATGCTGAGTTTCTGAATTCATCAAGCTCATTGAGTTGGAGGAGCCTCTTCTCTCTTGTAGCCTTGGCATCAAAGTTCAGGAACTTTGTTGCTAGTATGCTCTGTGCTCCAACTCTACTGGCAAGTGACAGGCCTTACCATAGACCAGCTGATATGGGGACATGCCAATAGGAGTCTTAAAAGCCGTCCAGTATGCCCAAAGAGTATCATCAAACTTCCTAGCCAGTCCTTCCTTGAAGTAAATGGTCTTTTCCAGAATTCTCTTGAGTTCTCTATTAGAGACCTCAACCTGTCCACTTGTTTGAGGATGGTAGGGGGGTGGCTACCTTATGACGGATTCTATATCTCTGAAGAAGATAGTCCAACTATTTGTTGCAGAGGTGGCTACCCCCATCACTGATTAGTGTCCTTGGGACACAAAATCAGCTAAAGATATATCTCTGAAAAAAGTTCAGCATCACCTTGGCATCATTAATGCGCAAAGCCACTGCTTTCATCTACCTGAACACATAATCAACTGCCACTACAATGTAGTTGTTTGGGTGTGAGGGAGAAAAAGGTCTCATGAAGTCAATACCCTACACATCAAATAACTCAATCTCTAATATTCCCTGCTATGGCATCTCATTGTTGTTGGGAAGATTTCCAGTTCTCTGGCACTTGTCACAGCTCTTCACAAAATCCCGAGCATCTCTAAAGAGAATTGGCCATAAAAATCACTCTGGAGGACCTTAGTTGTTGTCCTCTTACCACAAAAGTGGCCACCGTACTCGAAACCATGAGAATGCCAAAGAATCTACTGTGCCTTCTCATCTGGAACACATTGACGGATGATACTATCAGAGCACCTCTTAAAAAGATAGGGCTCCTCCTATAAGAAATACTTGGCATCACTGACCAGCTTCTTCACCTGCTGTTTAGTATATTCTTTTGGGATGAACCTCATAGCCTTGTAGTTTTCAATGTCTGTAAACCACAGGGTTCTATGGATTGCAAAACATTGCTCATTAGAAAAGGTCTCATTCACAGGAGTGGGTTGTTACACAAAAACTTCAGTCTCAATCCTCGAGAGGTGGTCAACCACTTGATTTTCTGACCCTTTCCTATCTCTAATCTCAATATCAAACTCCTGAATAAGGAGCACCCACCTGATCAACTTTGGCTTAGCATCCTATTTGGTTAGAATGTACTTAAGAGCAGCATGATCAGTATAAACAATTACCTTAGAACAATCAAATATGACTTAAACTTATCAAAAGCATAAACTACAGCAAATAGTTATTTTTCTGTAGTTGTATAATTCTTTTGTGCATCATTTAACACACGTCTAGCATAGTAAATGATGTGCATAAGAATGTCTTGTCTCTGTCCTAAGACAGCTCCTATAGCATAGTCACTAGCATCACACATCAATTCAAACAGTAAATTCCAGTTAGGTGGAGCTATGATAGGTGCAGAGACAAGCTTGGCTCTCAGAGTTTCAAAACCACGCAAACAATCATCATTAAAGCAAAAAGGAATATCTGTAACCAAGAGGTTGCTCAGAGGTTTAGCAATTTTTAAAAAAATTCTTTATAAACCTTCTATAAAAACCTGCATATACTAAGAAACTCCAGATTGCCTTTACATTAGTGAGTGGTGGTAATTTTTCAATTATTTCTACCTTAGCTTTATCAATCTCTATTCATTTAATTGAAATCTGGTGCCCCAAAACTATACCTTCAATTACCATAAAATGGCATTTTTCCCAATTCAAAACAAGGTTTGTTTTTTAGCACTGCTTCAAGACTAAGGAAAGATGTCTCAGGAAAGAATAAAAAAAATTACCAAATACAGAAAAATCATCCATAAATACCTCAATAAACTTTTTAACCATGTTAGAAAATATGAAAAGCATGCACCTCCGAAAAGTTGCTGGGGCATTACACAGTCTAAACGGCATCCTCCGGTAAGCAAATACGCCAAAAGGACAAGTGAATGTCGTCTTTTTCTGGTCTTGAGGGTCCACTGCAATCTGATTGTAGCCAGAATAATCATCTAGAAAATAGTAAAATGCATGTCCAGCTAACCTCTTAAGCATCTGATCAATGAAAGGTAAGGAGAAGTGGTCCTTCCTAGTTTCAGTGTCGAGCCTCGTGTAGTCAATGCACATACGCCACCTTGTGATGGTCCGTGTAGGAATCAGCTTATTCTTCTCATTCTTGACCAATGTCACACCTCCCTTCTTGGGAACAACTTGTACGGGACTCACCCATGGACTATCAGATTTTGGGTAAATTATCTCGACTTCCCAAAGCTTCATAACCTCTTTCTGAACCACCTCTTTCATAGTTGGATTTAGCCACCTTTGTAGTTGCACTACTGGTTTAGCATCATTCTCAAGTAAGATTTTGTGCATACACATAGCCAGACTTATCCTTTTCAAGTCACCAATGGTCCATCCAAGAGCTGTTTTATGGCTTTTGAGCACTTGTACTAATGCCTCATCTTCCTCTTGGCTCAGAGAGGAGCTAATGATCACTGGATAAGAATCCTGTTCGCTTAGAAAAGCATACTTCAGAGAGGGAGGAAAGGGCTTCACTCAAGCTTGGGTGGCCCTTCCTCCTTAGTAGGCGTGTTTGGTTTCCCTTTTTGTGGTGGTGAATCATCAATCTCTAGCAAATCATCCTCTGAAGGGGATTATAAAACACTATCAAGCTCTTCTGTTTCAAAGGCCTTTTGAATCAATGGCTCAATAAAATGAACTCTCATACATTCCTCAGAATCACTGGGATGTCGCAAGGCCTCAAGCACATTAAGAACAACCTCTTCATCATTGACCTTCAGAGTCAACTCACCATTTTACACATCAATAAGAGCTCTCCCTGTAGCTAAAAAAGGCCTTCCTAAAATGATGGAAGCATTTACATCCTCTTTCATATCCAGTATTACAAAATCAGTAGAAAAAATAAAGGGTCCTACTTTCACTAGTACCATAGGCCATTGGCTTCATCCAGTCATTTTTTAAGATCCTTCAAAATTATTTTATTGGCCGCCTCTACTTGGTCGTTGGTTTGTGGGTGCTCTACCAAGCTGAACTTCTATGAGATACCTAGTACCTCAAGGAACTCTCTAAAGTGTTTGTCCATGAATTAGGTCCCATTATCGAAGATCATGATCTTAGGGATTCCAAACCTGGTTATGACTTATCTTCATAAGAACTTTCGGCACTGGGTGGTCGTGATAGTGGCCAGTGCCTCAGCTTCGATCCATTTGGTGTAATAGTCGATGTCGACTATAAGGTATCGAAGTTGTCTGGGAGCCGTGGGGAAGGAACCTATGAAGTTGATCCCCCAGGTTCCGAAAGGATGATTCATCGTTATCATGCTCGGCTAATAGGGGGTCGCTTGGTGGAGATCGGCATGAACCTAGCACTGCTTGCAATTTTTAACTAGTTGAAAGGCATATCTGATGATGGTGGGCCAGAAGCATGATATATGGGCATTGTGCCGATTCAAAATTTTTCAATAGAAAATAAGCATTTCGTTGCAAGTATAGTCCAAACCGACAATTAACTCCCACAATCAAAGTTTAAAATATAAAGATTTGTCACAATCCAAAATAAATATAAACCGGGAGTTTTAAATCCCGGGTCGTCTCCCTCGGACTATGCAAATTGGGTGTACACACTCTTGGTTGTGAAAATACGGGAGTTTCAAGCATGAGACAAAAAACTAAAGAATAAAAGAACTAGCAATGGATAAAAAAGAAATTAATGCAAATTAAAAGAAAGCAAGATCAAAACTAGTAAAAATGAGATAGAGGCATAAGAGCCTTGACTTGGGAATGAGAATTAAGGAATTCTATCATCGTCATAACTACAACTATGGGAATTATGTTAATCTCACATCGTCAACCCCTAACATCGAGGAGTAAGTCAAGTAAGCATAATTGACCTTAATCCACAAGTCCTAGCTAAATTACTAATTAACTTAGTAAAAAGCTAGCGTTCATGGAAACAAGAGCCAACTAACAACCCAAGAATTACCACTAAATATCGAACATTATGACTATAGTTTCCTAATTACTCATTTCCCAGGCCAAGGTGTGAAAATTTACTCAAAATCCATAATTGACATTTTTACAAACACCTTGTGGGTATAAAAATAAAACATAGTAAATTGTACAGGAAAATGAAAGCTATAACCAAACTATGCATAATACCAACAATAGAAACTCAATTAAACATATATAAATCATAAAACATCAAATTCATCAACCAAAAATTCAAGGAATAAAAATTGCATATATTAACAAAGTAACTTGAACAAGAAGAAAATGTAGCAAGAGTAGTGTAATTAAAGAGGAAATTAAAGAGTACTTACAATGAGATAAGCAAAATCCAAGATCAAAACTGAAATTATAAATTTCTACTATGGAACCTAAATAAACCCAAAGAGAGAATTAAAAGAACACTACTTCTAATAATGTGTGTTGTAATGTATTCTAAAGGTGAGCTCTATAGTCCTAAGTGTATGTAATAATCCCCTTTGATATATCACTCCAAGTAGCTTCAAAAACTCCAAAAAAAAAAAGGGCCAAGGGGCCCCAAAATCACGAGCCACGTGCTTCATTAATGAGGTCATCTGTGCATACGCACACTTGAGTGTGTGTTTTTTCCTTTGTTTTCTTCATGAAATCTCCCATTTTTGCATGCTTCCTTCCACTTTTGCCTAGTCATTCTTGCCTATTGGACCTGGAATCACTCACAAAATATATCACGGCATCGAATGAAATAAAAGCGGAATTAAAATGATCAATTTAAGCACACAAACACATGTTTTACATTTAGGTTCAAATTAGAAAGAAATCACAAAAGTATGCTATTTTAGTGAATAAGTGTGAGTTTATGTGATGAAATTCGTCCAATCCAAGCAAAAAATTATCATCAAATATGAACTCATCAAAGCACCCAGCCCAGATGAACTTTTGGGCTAGGGTTTTGCCCCACAATGTGATGCCCACAACAACCTTTGTGAATTTCACGAAGTACGTAGTCTGTTTCTCCGGGTTCAATGCACTTGAGGAGGGATTGGGATAATCCTTGTTTATACAACCGTCCCGCAATCATGGTGTACTTCACGACTTCCTTCTTTATACGTTTGGCCTCCATTGAGTCCTCAGGCAGGCTCCCATTGGCGAGGTACCTGAGGATCAGGAAGGTCTAGGAGTGCTGATTGGATACGGTCAAGTTTGTTGAGGTTGCGATCATGACGGATGGTGTTTTGATGACCTCTTTGATTAGTGACCGGTTTCCCGTGGTTGATTTGGTGTTGGCTCGCTTCGAACCTGACAGCTAGTTCCTTGACTTTGGACATGTATTATTGTAGTAGAGGCTCCCGTGTTTGGTAGTCCTCGTTTAACTGAAAGCTGACCACCTGGGAGTCGTTGTAGACCTCTGGCACCCTTGCCCAAACTTCCTTAGCGAGCATTACCCTGGCTATAAGGGACTCGTATTCTGCCTGATTGTTGGAAATCGGGAATTCGTATCGAACTAACAGTTCTATGGCAATCCCGTTCTCATTTTCTAGAATGATCCCTGCTCCGTGGTTTCATTTCCTAGGATCATTTCGGCTATGAAGTCTGTCATGGCTTGGGTTTTGATTGCATTTCAGGATTCAAACCAAATTTCATACTAGGATAGCTGTATCGACCATGCGAGCATCCGCCCTGCCAGGTCTGGCTTCTGCAGTACCTGTCTGATAGCCTGGTCTATCCGGACCGTGATAGGGTGGCTCTAGAAGTATTGCCAAAGGCGTCTAGATGTTGTGAGTAGCGTGTAGGTGAGTTTCTCAAGCCAGGAGTAGCGTGTCTCAGCGTTCTGGAGAACTTTACTTATGAAGTATATTGGACTCTTCATTTTTTGCTCATTTTCCTGGATTATCGTCGCCGCTAGCGCTTTTTCCGTTATGGATAAGTAGAGGTATAGTATCTCTCCCGTTTTGATTTTTGAGAGTATGGAGGTTCCACTAGCACTCTTTTGAAGTGTTGGAAGGCTTTTTTGCATTCAGGTTCCCATTTGAAGCTTATCCCCTTTTTCATGATCCTGAAGAAGGGATGACCTCTTGGGCCGAGGCTTCGAGGAAACGTGAGAGGGTGACAAGTCTCCAGTCAGCCTTTGGACATCTTTGAGGTGTACGGGACAGTTCATCTCGAAGATGACCCTGCACTTTTTCGGGTTTGCCTCTACTACTCATTGTGTGATCATGAAGCCCAGGAACTTTCCGACCTCCATCTCAAAAGCGCACTTCGTCGAATTAAGGTGCATTCGGTGCTTCCTTAGAGTGTCCAGTATGAGCTTGAGGTCGTCAATAAGCTCCTCGTCCATTTGTGTCTTGGCTAGCATGTCATCAATATAGACCTCTAGTTTGGTCCCCAAGAGGTCTTTAAAGATCTTTATGACAAGCCTTTGGTAGGTGGTCCTAACTTTCTTTAACCCAAAGGGCATGGCTGTGTAGCAGTACATGCCTTCGGGGGTCACAAACGCAGTCTTCTCCTCATCTGGTCGGTGCATGGGTATCTGGTTGTACTCAGAGTAGGCGTCCATGAAACTGAGGTACTGGTGTCCCGAGGTGATGTCTACCAATCGGTCGATGTTTGGTAGGAGAAAGGCGTCCTTTGGATGAACTTTGTTCAAGTTTGTGTAATCGATGAACATTTACCATTTACCATTTGCCTTTTTGACTAAGACAATGTTGGCCAGCTAGATTGTGTAGGGTAGTTTCCGGATGAAGCTTGCTTCAAGTAAACTTTTGACTTGCTTCCTGACTTCTGTTGCTCGATCAACGAACATCTTCGTTCTCCTTTGTGTTACTGGCTTGGCTTTGGGGTGCATGGCTAACCTGTAGGACATTAGGTCCGGATCTATTCCTGACATATCAGTTGGAGTGAATGCGAATAGATCCTTGTTTTGTTTCAGGAGTTCCATGAGTTTGCTTTTCAGGACGAAGGGTAGATTCTTGTTGATGAATGTGAACTCATCTTTGGTTTGTCCTATCTATAGATTTTCCACGTCTTCTTCTGGTTCCAGTCTGGGTTGATTGTCTTAACGTGCATCTAGGTCGGCAAGAAAGATTCCTGCTTCGTCTGGGGAAAGCTTCTGAAGGGCCAGGCTGGCGTTGTCGCATTCTACCATAATTTTTTATTCATCGTGTATCGTTCCGATGGTTCCGTTGTCAGTCTCATGATGAGGAACTTGGTGAATATAGTGGCGGAGAGGTTGTTGATGGTTTTTCTCCCTAGGATAATGTTGTATGCCGTGGAACTTTTTAGGACCACTAACTCAAAGAGTATGGTCTTCTTTTGGCTTCCGGTTCCAATGGTAACCGGTAGCACTATGGAACCGTCCAGTTTGAAAAAGTTACCTTCGAGTCTGATTACTCCATTGGAGTGACTTTGTAGATTTTCGTTTCGGAGTCCTAGCTTGCCAAAGGCTCCTCGAAAAGGACATTGAAGTCAGTTCCGATGTCTACGAGTATCCGCTTTACCAGACCAGTTCTGAACCTAGCTGATCTGACGAAAGGGGCATCTTCCGTTGAAGTGTCATTTTGGCAGTCATTGGGGGAGAATGTTATCGCTGTCGGAAGTGGAGAGGTTATTTTTTCGTCTTTTACGGCCAACAACCGTAGGTCCTTTTTTAGCACTGATTTTGATTTTTTCGGTACTTCTTTATCGATCATAAAGTTCACTATGATTGTTGGGTCGGTTTCTGGGCTCTCCTACTGTGCCTGCCTTACCATCCTGGGATTGTTTCCTTCCCGTTCTAGCGATCTCTCCCTTTCGACTTTCCTGGGTTCTCGAATGATTTGACAAACTCTAGGAGCTTGCCGTCTCGAATGGCTTGTTCGAGAGCGCCTTTTAGGTCGAAGCAGTCTTGAGTCTTGTGTTTGTATCATTTGTGATAGTCATAGTTCACGCTTTTGTTATCATCTGTCTGTTCTTTCAATTATCGGGCCTTCGGGAGAATGCCTCAATCTGCTATCTAGTGATAGATCTCTGTGAATGGGACCGATAGAGGGTGTAGTTCGTAAACTGTCCCATCATGGAGAGTCAATTTGAGGCGGTGGTTTGAAGTACTCTTTCAAGTTGTCTTTGGATGGTGGTTTGAAGTGCTCCTAAAAACAATTTTATTAAACATTTGTCTTTAAATTTATTATATAAATAATGAATTTTATCCATGATTTATATTTGACCATAAATTATAACCAAAATCAATATTTTTATTTGAAACATAATTTATATTTAAGTGTAGGCCATAAGTAAATCGTGAATTTATTTAATGAATTAGTTCAGGTTTTTAAAAATTTGTAAATTATGTGTAAAGACCATGATTTACTATTTTACTAAGAATAGTCATTAAACCAATATAAAACTAAAACCTGAAAAAATCTAGGATTTAGACATTTAGTGTTAGCCTCAACTAGTTCCTATATGCATATGATGAAAAACTTGTTTTAAATCATTGCTACAACGCACAATTTAGTGGGAGAACAATGTTGATCTTTAATTTCAATATATTATATATTTGAGAAGGAAGGAATAAGTGTTTTAGATTCATATAACATTGGAATAATTATTATTGAAAAGTATGATATTATTATTCTTGTCTTGTTAATTTTGAGATA
>NC_029790.2:23259873-23261996 GCF_000816755.2 Arachis ipaensis | reverse complement strand
AACTTATTCTAAGTTGGTGACTTGGTACATTAATGACGACTCGGTGATATATAATAAAAAATATTAGGTGTTTAAGTATTTTGTGCAATTAAGTTTAACTAAGTTATTGAAAAATAAAAACTTATTTGCATGTTATTTTATTTTTCTTTAATGATCACTATTTTTTCTTCTTTTTATGTTCCTTCTTAATTTTTTTAATGTTGTCGTTATCACTGCTGCTACTGTCGGCGTCATTATCGCTACTGCTGCTTCTTCTTGATATTATTGTTGTTATTATTGTTTAATTTTTTCTTCTTTTTTTATTTTTCCCATTCTCTTTTATTATCATTATCATAGTCTTCATCTTTTTCTTTTCTTATAAATATTAATTTTGATGCACAATACATAAATTTTAGTGCGCAACACACAAATTTTAGCATATAATACAAAGTTTTTAAAGATCACATGTCTAAAATATTGATACCTAACCAATGAAATACAACATATAAATTTTGGTATAGCACACTAAAATCTTGTTGCATAACATATAATTTTTAATGTGTAACATAGAAATTTTTAGAAAATATCTAAATTATTGACTCACCCAATTAACAAAATATATTTGTAGCAAAAATTTATACTATATGCAATAAAATGTGTGTTATATGTAAAAATTTATTTATTATATCAATAAGTTTATGTTATATACAAAATTTTGTATTATGTTTCAAAAATTTATATACTATATTAACAAATTTTTGTACTCTCTAATAAAAATTTATGTATTACAAAATACAAAAAAAATTAAAAATAATAATATATACGTATTTTTTTAATTAAATTTTACACTAATTTAATTAGACTTAATTACAAACAAAATTTGTACACGTAACACCATGTAATATCTGCTAAACTCCTCTTAGTCTCTTACATAGGCTAGGTATTAGTATAAATATAAATAAATTAATACTGCAATGATGACTAATAATGGTTCTGTCTGTGGATGGTCAAAAACCGAGAACAAAGCATTAAAATAACAAAAATCTAAAAACAAACATGATAATTGAATAATGAATATTGAATTTTCAATGATAATGAAATGCGACTGCCAACTCTTCTAACACTTTAACCGATGGTCTCAGGTCAGACTCACACTCACTCGGTCGATTTCTCGTGTTCTCGTTCTCTCTCTCTCTCTCTCTCTCTGCGCCAAACAAGAAATAACCATAATGGCCAAGAAACCGCCACTCGTGCCCACGCATCTCCTCATCGGCCTCATCATCGCCGCCGTAGCTGTGGAGGGAGGTGGCTCCGGCGAAGGGGAGCTTGACTACAAGAAGCTATCGGGCATTATAATCCCAGGCTTCGCGTCCACTCAGCTTCGTGCGTGGTCCATCCTCGACTGCCCTTTCTCTCCCCTCGATTTCAACCCTCTCGATTTGGTCTGGCTCGACACCACCAAAGTACTCTCTCTCTCTCTCTCTCTCGTTTACGTTGCATTTTAATAATAACGATACTTAATGTATATTGTGTGTGTTTAATTTCATCGATGGTTGATTTTTCTTGTGAGGTTGAGCAGGACGTGCATGAAAGAATAATATGGACGTAATTCGAACAATTTCAGCATTCCATTTCCGTTGTTTCGAAGGAGTCATTTATTTATATATATGCAGATTCAGATAATGAGCGAGTATCGCTTGATAGTTAATTAGTAAGAGCATGTTAGTAGTAGGTTTCTTGCTTAAGCTGCCTCGGAATGCTTTTGAATTTAATTTTCATTTTCTTTCTTAAAATTAAAATAAGCTAGTTTAATAAACTTGCATAGACACTTAGACTAGTGTATATATATGAGCAGATTTTGATCAATTCATTTGTTTTATAGCTTCTTTCTGCTGTCAATTGCTGGCTTAAGTGCATGTTGCTTGATCCATACAATCAGACTGATCACCCTGATTGCAAGTCCCGCCCTGATAGTGGTCTTTCTGGTATTACAGAACTTGATCCAGGTTATATTACAGGTGGGTTTTCTTGTTTGTCCCCCTCTGTGTAGGGCGAATCATGATTTCATAACTTGTTTGCTGTGGATTTTGTGTTCTGTAGTTTGATCATGAACCCCTTTATTTATTTTTTTCTTGGTAGGGCCT
>NC_029790.2:23243807-23259858 GCF_000816755.2 Arachis ipaensis | reverse complement strand
TGTATTGAGTTTGGAATAGAAGCTAATGCAATAATGGCTGTTCCTTATGATTGGAGATTGTCACCATCAATGCTTGAAGAGCGAGACCTTTACTTTCATAAACTCAAGTATGCCTACATCTCTGAATCTCAATTACATGTCTTGCTTGCTATAGTTTTGGCAAAAAATTTTAGGAGCCAGTGCTGCTGATTTCTAACTGCTGGTAAAGGGCCATTTGGTTTCCAATGTTTAGAGGTTTTCTTAATGTGTACATAATAATCGTGTATATGATGTAGTTCTATGTTTGCATCTGTTCAAACATCATAGGCAAATATGATATATGTTCTGTCTTCCATCAGTCTGATTGATGTTTAGAAGTTCTAGAGACAATGGGTTCTTTTCAAGTTTTCAAATGATTAACGATGGAAGAAACTGGAACTCTGGAAGATAGAAGTTATGATTGTAAAATTTTGTTATAGCCCTTATAATCTTTAAGTAACAGAATTCATGTGGTGAAATCGCAAAGAAAATTTTTTAAAATAAAAGCAGAGCGACACTGCTCACTGCTCACTGCTGAACAGTTCTCTACAATTTCCTTCCCCTTTCCGAGCAAGTGTTTTTATCCTCACTTCATTAATCCACGTCTGTTCAAATTCTAGGACTCTACCTCTTTTATTTCTAGTGCATGACTGGCACAATAATTTGGTTACACAATCTGTATTGAAAACTAGAATCTTGTGTAGTATAAGACTAGCAGAACGACAAATATACTCACTTGAAGAGAGCGCTAGAATGATACGTATGCTAATACTGATTAGTAGCGAGTGGATAGGTTCTCACAGTATATGTGTACCAGAATGTTATTCTACTATTCCAGAGCTGAGTTAGAATCCTCCGCTCCCCATCCCCTCTCTTCAAAAGGCAGATGATTACATGAAATTGATTTGTTGTATTTACATTTTGTAATTCTCTTTGCAGATTGACATTTGAAACTGCATATAAACTTCGTGGTGGCCCCTCATTGGTTTTTGCCCATTCATTGGGTAATCATGTCTTTCGTTATTTCTTGGAGTGGTTAAAACTAGAAATTGCACCAAAGCACTATATCCAATGGCTAGATCAACATATCCATGCCTATTTTGCTGTTGGTATGGTTGGCTTATGTTAATTTGTTATAATCCATAAAAAAGCTGATGTAGACTCTAATGGCTGATAATAACAATAACTTAATATACCCAATTTTGATCTTTGATTGGGTATCAGGAGCTCCCCTTCTTGGTGCAACTGAAACTGTTGAAGCAACACTTTCAGGATTCACATTTGGTCTTCCTATTTCAGAGGTTTGCTTTTAATTTTTATAGTTTCTCTTTTCATTTTTTATATGTTTATTAATTAATATAGGCATGAACTGTTTAACCTTGTAGGTTTCTATAACCCCTTTCTTAGGTTTTTAGTTCTACTTGATCAGGATCTCATATATTTATCTGACATGACACAGTTATTCTACTACATAACTTTCTGATGCCCTCTTCTTGGGCAGAGCCTGGGAATCCTTCCTTAAGCTCAAGAATAATCAGAGAAAACATAAATTATACATTTTAATGTTCTTATTATTAAATTATTGGTATAAGCTTGCATGGGATATGGTGAACATGTGCAAATATACAACAGTATAGCAACTAAACAGTAGTTGATAACAGAATATGCACCAGAGAGTGGTATATGTTATACATTGTAGAGGTCTCAAGCCCACGAGATTTCTGAAGAATAGTGCTATTTCTTATGTTTTGTGCTTCAAATGTCTGCTTTCGGCATGCAGTTAATTAAGTTCCATGATATTTTTGGGCTACTTCGTTTTCGGGAATCCCATACTTGCTTGATTCAAATCCAAAATCTTTTTCATCCGTGGAATGCAGATAGAATCATTTAGATGACATGGTACTTTATATAATTGATTATTGAGCTTAGGCATGCTGGAAAATATGTGACTGACCATAGCTGGATAATCAACAAATAATCTCAGCTTTAGATTTTAGTTGTGCATTCTTCAAGTTGCATCTTGTTATGTTATAGAAACCCCAAGGCCTACATTACAAATGGATATGTGAGGAGGAATTTGGATGGGCCTGAAACAGCAGGGACTTGAGGCAAGGGGAGTTAGTTATTCTGAAGTAGCATCAGATAGAAGAGGAAGTGTGAGAACATTTGGTCTGGTTTTATTGGACGCTGCTTTATACCTGTAGAGGGGAAGGAACTGTAATTGAAGGGTCCCTGAACCACCCAGGAGAGTTTCCATACCTTTTTCTTCTATTTTTTTCCATTTCATATTGTAATTCACACCAATTTCCAGTTGCTGGAGATGAATCCCTCATTGGAATCTCAGTTTCCATTAATACATCCAGAGATTTAATATTTTTAATCTTTAACTGATGCTAGTTCTTACACACTGCTGTCATCTTTAAAATATAGTTGATGATTAACTACCAGTCCCAGCAGATAGACATGTTAACTGATGGATGTTTTGGACATATATTCTGTGCTACTATTTCTTATGCAGTTATATTCTTGTCTTAATTCATGCTTATCATAATTTCTTTAAGGTATCAGGGAACAGCTCGATTGATGTTCAACTCCTTTTCTTCGTCATTGTGGATGATGCCCTTTTCCAAGTACTGTAGATCAAATAGTAATTATTGGAAGCATTTTTCTGGGGCAAGGCATGTAGGTAACCACACGTATCACTGTGAAGATAAGGAATTTCAGTCAAACTTCTCTGGATGGCCAACAAATTTAATCAACATTGAAATTCCTTCAACTCGTGGTAAAATCTGATGATTATTTTGTATGTAATTGTGGGGAGTCTTGTTATGGGGGTTGTGGTCCTCAACCGTGTTTTGTTTCTACTGCTCACAGGATTTGATGCATACCCTTCAATCACAGAAATACCTCAGTCTAATTTGTCTAGCATGGAGTGTGGAATACCTACACAATTATCTTTTTCAGCTCGCGAAATGTCAGATGGAACCTTTTTCAAGGCAATTGAAGATTACGATCCAGACAGCAAGAGGCTGTTGTACCAGTTAGAAAAGTATGTGATATCTCTAATCAGAAGAATATATTTTGCATCAAATAATTGACTGTTTTACAAAGATGCCAAAAGATTAAGGCATCTGAAGCTTCATTTTTTTTTTTTATATTTACAAAATTTTAGATACAAGGTAGTGCATAGAATGGCCATCCATTTACCAAGATAGTTACATCTGGTTTATTTATATAAAGATTACTATAAACATCAAAAAGATTCGACAACAAAGAATAATCTAACAAAGTATGTTTTTAGAATACTTTACTTCTAAGGAAGAGAAATATGCCACTATATTATAGCTCTACCATCAAACTGGCTAATGTTTGAACACTTCGATGTTTCAGATCATATATCAATGATCCTGTTCTTAATCCTCTGACACCTTGGGACCGGCCACCAATAAAAAATGTCTTCTGCATTTATGGCACTGATTCAAAGACTAAGGTACAATTTACTTCTACAACTGAGCACACTTTGGTTTATAATATCTAAATAATTGAAAATATGCTAAGGAATTCCATTGAAGTGAGTGACTATTAGTTTGGTTAAGTTGTTCAATAGGTCTAAAATCTTGAAAACTTTTGCACTGGGTTTTTTTAATTCTTGTGTCCCCATCATGTTGTTGGGTTGTGAACTCTGCCAAGTTCATTTATAGTTTGCCTTTGGGCTGAATTGGTTGAACTGCATATGTAAACAGTAAGTTTTATTCAGTTTTGACAGCTGTAGATTGCCTTAATCCTTTAGTTCTATGGTATATCTCACATTATTCTCACACATTTGTGGAGTCACAACTTACAAGTACTATATGAATTGATGAATGCCAATTTCATCATTGTACACTCTCTGTCATGTTTATTAATTATTACCAATCCATAAGCTTATCGCTTTCCTCTAGTATGGTTAATTGTGTTAAGCAGAGGCCACATATAAGAATATACAATAAAGAAGCATTTTGCATGACTGGGAAATGAAAAGATAATCCTGCTCTCATGCCTAAAATGAAAAGATAGTCAAATATTTTATATTCTTAGAGAATATTAAATGGCTACTCCTTTGTGTTAGACAATTCAATAGTGTTTAACATTCTAGAGAGATTGAGTTCAGCATGTAAGGTTACATATTCTGGTCCTTGCTTCCTTTAAGATCATTTTCGGTAATTTCCATTGGTATTGGGGTAAGACTGATTTACTGGTAACTTAATAATGTGCCGATAACTTTTCCAAAATGAGCACGCAGTCATTACAGCTAAAATATTTGTATATTTTATTTAGCTACGTAAATAATGTCATAATCTAGTATATTAAATATTTTTCCTGATTTGCCAACATTTGATGATTTACCCGTATCCCTGGATCTTGATTTATAAATACAGTAAATCTTTGTGGATTCTGTTGATCGCTGATAGTGCCATTGCAAATGATAAATTTTACCTCAATTATTGAAAACAGGTTGGTTACTACTTTGCACCTAGTGGCAAGCCTTACCCTGATAACTGGATAATTACGGATATCATTTATGAGTTTGAAGGTTCTCTATACTCAAGGTACCCCTTCTTTTTGTTGGTTTGAAAGTTTTTTTAGTAGAACCAAAATTCTACGGTTCTCTATACTCAGGGTCATGAATCTGCAAATTTGTCATCGTCAACTCCTACAAGAGATTGACTGCACTTTGTTAACTTTTGGTGGTCATCCTTTATTTTGGGAGGGAGGGGGTAGGGGGATGGTTTGTTAAATCAAATTTGTGGTTTTATCTTTCATTTTGATATTTTTGTGGTAAAGCAACACATATATGGTGGTCAAACAGATGTTACTATTACAGTCTGTCCTTTGTATGCTGTTCTGGTATCCTATTTGAACATATTAAAAACTTGTCTCAACTGTCAGGTCAGGGAATCTGATTGAAGGGAATCCTGGAGCCACAAGTGGAGATGAGACGGTTAGCTTAGATTAAGTTTCCTTTTATGTGGTTGTGTTTATGAAGGAAGGCATAACATGTTGGCTGTTCTAGTTTACTGCTTGTGCTGTTAATGGATTTGCGAGGACAGCACCTACATACAACAATTAGATTACAATATATTCAACCCGTTACAGGTACCATACAACTCCCTTGCATGGTGCAAGAGCTGGCTTGGACCAAAGGTGAACATAACAAGAGCGCCTCAGGTATGCCAGTCTAAAAAGCATTTGGTTGCCCTTTTCATCTGGAATTAACTATGATTATAGGGTTTTCATTCAGAATTATGCTGTGTGGTTAAGTTGCATATAGTAGCAAACATGTGTTATTAATTGTTAATTTGCTGGGACCTACAGTGTTACAATAGTGTGGCATCCCCTTGTTTGTTTAGTTTACTGGGAGTGTGATCATGGATAATAAGCCCAGATGATGTGTTTGATGTAAATGAGTTACATAGTTTTGGAAAACAAGCTGCAATTGACATTACATTATGTCTATTCAGAATTGATGTGGTTTCTTTTGTGTCTTTTTAACTGTATGTGTAAAAGTTCTAGGGTCCAGAAGCTTTAGAACCATATTTGCTAATTTCTTCACTCTGATATGGCAATTTGACATAGTTATCTGTTTTGTTGTCTCTGTTCTAAATTATCTTGTTCAGTTAGTTTCCGATTTATCAATTTCCTGAAACCAACATCTCAGAGTGGCAGCTACTAAATGAATTCACATTTTGATTTTTAGAAAGCTTTATCTTCTCAACTTTAACATTTCTTGTTAAGATGTATTTACCTGTCATATTGTCATTTGATTACATGTTAACATTGTATTGAATGACGACCATTTTATCTATCTATTCTTATTTTCAGTCTGAGCATGATGGTACTGATGTACAAATTGAGTTGAATGTAGAACATCACCATGATGAAGATGTTGTTGCAAACATGACAAGATCACCAAAGGTTAAGTACATAACATATTATGAAGATTCTGAGAGTCTTCCAGGAAAGAGGACAGCAGTTTGGGAGCTTGATAAAGGTAAGAGTCTGCCCTCTGAGTTGTCATGGACTAACTGATGCTTTTTTTTGAGGCTTACAAAAACTGAGTTATTTACCTGCATTCGTTACTTTTTTCATCAGTTCCGTAAAAGCTGCCGTTCATCATTGACTACTAGTTTTTATGGATGAGCAAGAATTATTGGTCCATTCTTAGTCTAGGCAAAGTCCATCTTGCTGTGATAGAAGGAAGCATTTGCTTTTAGAGAGTGGAACTGAGACTGGGGGACTGGGACTCAGTACTGTGGTTGGTGACCAGAGACTAGAACTAAAATTTCAGTCTCGGGACACAATGTACCTCCAGAAAGTGGGGACACAGGGGACTGAAATTTTTGAGGACGGAGACTGAAACTTTATAATATTTCTTCTCAAAAATATCCTCATTTAACTTTTCAAATTCCAAATCTACTATTCAATCTCCATATTTATCTTAAACAAACATAATACTGAGACATAACTCAGTCGGTACATTTTATACCAAACACAATACAGAGACTTAATTTAGTTTCAGTCTCTCAGTCTCTATCTCCCAGTTTCAGTCTCTCAGTGTCAGTTTCCCTTCCAAACACAGCCGAAAGGAACAAAAACAAATAAGTTTTAGCTAATGTGACAAAGACATCAATTGTAGTTCCAAAAACTCCATATGCTTCGGTTATTTCAAAAACCAAAATGAATAGGTATGGAATAGAGAGATTTGAACTGCCAGGCCATTGTCTGCATGTCCTTTACAAAGGTAGTTTATGACAGGGATACATAAAAGTAAATTGACAAAATCTTTGTGTAGCAAATCACAGGAACATTGTGAGATCACCGGTGCTAATGCGAGAGTTATGGCTTGAGATGTGGCATGATGTCCATCCTGATGCAAAATCAAAATTTGTCACAAAAGGTATTTCATGCTATATTTGTAAACAATTTTAGAAGGTTCAGACAAGAATCTCCGCTTACTTTGTGCCATTACAGCTAAGCGAGGACCCTTGAGGGATGATGACTGTTATTGGGATTATGGCAAAGCTCGCTGTGCCTGGGCAGAATATTGTGAATATAGGTCATTTTTAACTTTTTCCCTTCCATTTAAGGTTTGATTTACCTTTCAGGAAGATTATGAGTGGAAATCTTGGCAAAACATATTTCCAATTTTGGGGAGTTAACCAAATAATAAGGCTAATTATTTCTTGCAGAATGATTAATGGTTAGCTAAGCTGAATTAGATCATAAAATGCAATATTTGTTAATTGGGAATATTTTTTATAAGCTTCATTTAATGGAATTCCCCCACTAAAATTTAGTTAACTTGCTTTTGGTTTTATTCTTTTAACCTGTCAGATGTATAATAATGCAGGTATGTCTTTGGTGATGTTCACCTGGGACAAAGCTGTAGGTTGAAATCTACTTCAACTAACCAGTTGTTGAATTATTTGTAAATAAGAAGGTATCTTGTATTCCTCATGAATATTCTCTTTTCTATGGCTTGAATGTACACTGCTACATGATTTTGAACTAGACTGAACACCACCACAGCCCCATGATTTTTGTCTCTTTGTCTGTTAAAAGATTCTGTTGTTACCTTAGGTACTGGTGGGGCTAACCCCAGGCAAGTCATCCACCGCACAACATGCTACACATGAATATTAGAACAGATCCTCCATAACTGATTTTTGGCCTTGTTTTCCTGCGGCTTGTAGCGCCACTGAATGCCAGCAAATTCTTTTTTCCCGTGTGTGGAACTTTTGACCCATTCCTCAGCTCATCTTTCATCCACATTCACCATTTTCACAGTATATTTTGGCTCAGATTACAGAGATTTGTAATGTTGTAGTCTAGTATATGTAGCTGCGGGAACCTCTTCAGTGGCATGTTAATGGCGGCATCTACCATCTAATATGTGTACCTTCAAATGCTTAACAAAACAATGTTTAGGTCATGGTCTTGTATTTGTTAAGATACACGATTTATTCTGTTAATGATTAAAGTTAGGAGCAATTTTTTACTGCTGGTTACTTGAGTGAGCATTTCCCATTTTGCTTACTGAGAAATATCAGGTCATAATTTTGGTGGATCTGTACATTAAAACTGGTCATACAGTTTGACATCATAAACATATGAAACTTAGGTTATGTGCAAGATATATAATTTGAGGAGTGTTAACCATGACTTAAATTGTTTAGTTTGATGTTAGTTTAATTTGTGAACAAGATCCTTGGATGTAAAACCGTGTGATTCCTTGTAAGTTATAAAACAAACTACTCATCGAGAAGCCACTGCTTCACAACTTAAAAGTGGTTGCTTGTAAGATTGATCTTACCACCAAGATGCTAATCATTATTTTATCACACAAAGATCCATTATAATTATTTTCTAGTTGTTAAAGATATGCCATCACAATGGAGTTCATCCCTCTTTTGACTATTAGCAAGCAAATATAAACCTGTAGCATCATCAACAAAGAAAAGAAAAATATAACTAAGGATTTGGAGCTTAAGATACAAATATGCATAACAAAACGTGTCATTAAAATAAAACCAGGGCTAGCTTCTCTTTTTTATCTCGAACAAATATTTGAGCTCCATGTGACACCTTTTGTCGTCATCTTCAAACTGTAAGACACCAACAAAAGAGAAACAACTTTATTTAGACATCAACTTGAGTCAATTGTACAAAGTGTAGATATTGTCTAAAAATAGTTTCAACAATGGAAGGTCTTCACATCTTCATATACACTGGCTTGAAATTTCAATTTTGCAATAGCCTCTGGCAGATTGAACTATGTTGGTTGTAAAATAAATTAATGAAAACTAAATATTATTAACTATGTGACATATGCACACGTTATTTTTCACCTCCTTGTGTTCTAATTGTACTAAGCATGTGTAATGTACAAGAGAAAAGGGACTAAATCCCTAATGTGGTTCTTGAGACTCACACCATGCAACAGTTTGGTTCTTGAGGTTCCATTTGCACTATTATCATTTCCGAGAATGATCTCTGAGTACCATAGTGGTCCCTCGACCCCTTTCTTGCAGTGACTCAGGACCAATGCCACGCTAGATACTGGTGGAATGATCTCGTTTGTCTTTGGCGTCCAATGAAAACAGATGCGACGTCATTTTCATATATTCGAAAACTGTTTTAAATGCCAACATATATCAAAACGACGTTCCATCTGCTTTTATTGGGTGCCAAAAGCAAACAATGTCGTTTCACCTGTGTCCAGCATGGCATTTTAGTGCAAGTTCATCACTCTGCTGAGTATCGAAAAGAGGTCGAGGGACCACTATGGTGCCCAAGGACGATAATAGTGTAATTGGAACTTCGGGGACCAAATCGGTGCATGTTGTGAATCTCAATAACCACTTTGGGGATTTAGCGGAGAGAAAGGGTTTTTATTCCAAATTTTCTACTTTTCAATTCTCCTACAAACCAACGCCAACCTAATATCAATGCTGGTCTTAACATAATTCCGATTAAGATAAACATAACGGAAAAAAGCATGCACATCAAATTGAAGTTCCAAATTCCAGAATATGCTTATTGCTCTGAGCATGACAACATTAAAACAAGCTTAAGATAACAAACATTTGATAATAGCATCAACTATAAAAAAACAAACTATAATAAAGTCTTATCCCATTAGATGGGGTCAACTACATGGATCAATATCATATATCACAAGCCCACAAGCCCGGATACATAAAACTTTGTTGAATCTTCATGATATAGAATCAACTATACTTTGATAAAAACATCTTAAAAAAAGATGATGAATAACACTACATGTTCTTTCCATATATTAAGTGAAGGCTTGGCATAAACTGAATTATGAGCAAAAAGCATTCATTTTTGTTTCTTCATACCTTAAGTTTGGCAGAGTAAACACCCCTTGCAAGTGCACCTGATGGAGTGGTGTCCTCCTTCAAGGCATAGACATATGGTTCTTTTTGAGGAGCAAAAGTCCCTAACATTCCCTTGCTTTGATCAACTGAAAAGCACAAGAGCATAATCAACATCTGAGTAACACACACCAAGAAAAAAAATGTCATTCTAATTGACCAATTTCATATTATTTCATAGTCTTTGTTCTTCTCATTCCTTTCTTTCCTTTTCCAAACCTCACGTTCTCAACCATTCTTAGTCAAGAAATCGGTGGTTATTTGGCGTTAATAACTAATAATCATAAACATAATCCGAGGCTTTTAATTTTTCTGATTTTTTTAAAAGCCTTACAAATTCAAAACTATCTAACAAAAGCAAAAATTTCAATTGAATACCTTGAAGCCCTCCTTTCCACACAGTGTTGGAGTATGTCAAGCCAGAAACAATGTTGTGTAGAACACTAAATTTTAGCTTAAGCTGATAGCAAGATCCCTCCTTGAGAGTGAATAGATTTCGGCCGTTATGATTTTCGTCCACAGGTAAGGGGATAACAATTTCACCAAAATCCTCAGAGAGAATTCCAATGGAATGAAATTTCACTTCAGGATCCAATTGGCCTAATAAAAAGGAAACAACTTAAGCAAAACTGAGCAAAAGGTTCAGTGAAGCATAAACAAGGATGACAAAACAAACCATCTAAATCGCTTTCCAAACAACCCAACAGCTTCTCCTTCCACCTTCTTAGGCTTTCGTCCTCCTGCATACCACAATTGACCTCGAAATCAGTACCGGTACAGGTAACAAATAACAGACCAATGAATGTGATTCTAATAATCAACCTATGAGAAACCACCTGCATGCAAAAATGCATCATATCTTCTTTATGATGCATTGTGAATAATTAAGCCACAGCTGCCTGAAATGAAAATAATGCCCCAATGCCACATTATGTTTAATACTCTTTGTTATTTTCACTATCTTCTTACCAAACACAGAATAGACATCAAACAAAATAATTAAAAAAAAAAACTATGTAAGTTAATATAGAAGTAACTAGTGACAACTGAAAATCCAGTGTAGACTTGTAGTCAATGAAATTCAGTTACAAAGAACAAAAGTTTTAACCTTCCCTCAATCCCACAGAAACAAGTGCAGAATAAACAAAGAGCTTCAAAAAATGATGGGGAGTAAGAACCTTGTCCCGTTCGATCTGCTCCTTGAGAGAAAGTAAAGGACCAGGTACAAAGCCACAATTTTTGTGATCACCACCAAAGCTTTGTTCATCATCTTCTTCTTGCTCTGCTTGTTCTTCTTCCACTTCCCTTATTGGCTTTTGATTCAGTTGTTGTTGGTGGCTTTCACCAACCCTAAAAGCAGTAGAGATCAATGATGATGGCCCTGCTTCTTCTTCCTCTGCTCTCTTCCTATTCCCACTCTCCATTCTCTCTTTTCAACACCACCACCACAAAGAGAAGCTCTTGACTCTTGTATTGTAATAATGTGTTGTGTTAGTGTTATCTTCCAATGGATTATTACTTTTTCTTTTTTTTTTTTTTATTGTTGGCACAATAATCAAAGAGAGACAAAGTTATTGTGTGTGTAAATACTGAAAAGAAAAAGAAGAGTCAGAGTTTTGTGACTGCAACTGGCAGTGTTGACTGACATGACAGACACATATCAATCTGTGTCTTTTGACTTTCACCGTTTTTCATTCACAATTTGTCCCCACTCTGTCGCCATGTGCTTCTCTCAATTGTGTCGCTATTCCGTCACAAATATTCTCATCATATTTTAATTCCCTTTTACCAATGTGAATTGTACAAGTAACCAACCAATCTAGTGTCTCCATTTTTGGTATACAGAAACGACCCTTGTCTAGGTATTGTGGTACGGTGTTTGTTGTAGAAAACATTAAGGAAACGGCTAATTTTTTTATATTGATTAAATATATGTGTAATACATTGTTATTGGAAAATTGGGTGTTTTTTTTTATATGGTGTTTTATTCAAACTGGACGGTCCGATTTGTTTGATGAAAAAAAATAAATTACAAATCGGAGAGTCCGATTTGCTTGAAGAAAAAAATAAACTCTAAATCGGAGGGTACGACTTGTATTTTTTATTTTTTTTATTTGTTAAAATAAAAATCGGACGGTCCAATTTTAACATTAAATTTTTTTTATTTTCGAAATCACAAATCGGACCGTTGTTTGTTTAAAAAACAAAACAATGCAAACAAATCGGTGCCTTCGATTTGTGTCATCCCATAGCCAAATAAAACACCCCTCTCCTCACACTATATTGTCATACACGTTTCTCTCTCCCACACGAAAAATCAAAAGCGACAGAAAACATCATTTTTATTTCAAAATAATATTATAAAAAATGACGAATAAAGAACAAGAAAGAATGGGACAAACCAATGGTGTATAAAAAACTTCAAAAATGTTATATACAAACTAAAACTTAGCCACAAACACCTACTATGTATTTGTGTATAAATATATGTTTAATTCATTTTTAATGTGAATTTTTTATTTTAATATCTATTTTAAACCAGTATCAAAATAATGGCGTCCAAACAAGCACTTATTCTCTATACCTATGGTTGAAAAAACTTAGGCAATGGTGACTAATCTTGCATAAAGATGTATTAGAAAAATGAAATGTGACAAAAGTAGTTGTTTTCTTCTTTTATTTTTTTTTTCATCACCTAATAGTAATAGAGTTCGCCCAAATGTTTTTGGTGTAGCTTGCCATTTTTTTACTAGCATAAACCACTGAATATGTGCTTCTCAGTTTCAGACTTTCAGTGCTGGAGACAGACGAATGCAGAAGAGAAATACGTGACTGCGAGGGAAGGAGTGAAAGGGGGCAATACTTTTCATGCTTTATGTCAATGACTCTATTAAGGTCTATTTACAAACAAGTTTTATTTAATATTTGAACACAAATTCATGAGCTATGGACAGGACAAGGACTAATCAAATGATAACAAATAAATAATTTGGATGTTAGAGTGAAGGTTACACTAAAATTCAAAGGTGATAGGGTAAATGAACGAATCACCTCATTATTATTAAAAATATAAACCACGCATGATGCATGACGCACGAAATGAACACCACAAAAATATTTTGACTGGACGTTAAGAAGTGCTTGGAGACCCTGTCATCTGAATGGTTCAACTGGTGCTGATTCTTCTAGGGAGTTTGCTGCCTCAAAACATTCTGCAGCTTCTGATATTTTATTCTCGGCCTTGTGAAGAATGCCAAGATTGTACCATGCAGAAGCGTTCATCCTGTCATGCCGTAGTGCGTCCATCAGAAAGCTTCTGATGGCAGCATTTGACTGACCATTGAACTGTCTAAGAACCACAGCAGCGGATATCAAGCTAGGGACATGTCCCGAATCGATATCCAAAGCATCTCGAAATGCTTTTAGAGCCTCCTTGTAAAGGCCCTTTGCCTCGTGCATTGTACCTGTGAATATCATGTCAATCACTAGAAGTTTTCCACAAGATGTTTCAATTGTGAGGTTAGGTTAGGGTATCATATCATCATAAAATCGAATTTGGAACATGTTAGACTGTTAAGAGTTATTTAACTATTTTCTGTGGCATGCTTTTCTTCGGTAAGATACACGCATCATTAAACATCCAATGCATTAGATAGCTATAAAAATATAAAACCATGCATCAGATGATAACCACAAGTTATTTCCAAAAAGGTTATGCTCAGGTAACACATTTTCAAGGATTTTATTTTACTTACCCAGTGCATGCAACCTTGATGCAGTGTATGGTTTTATGGCTTTAGATCTAGAAAGACACATCTCTGCATCATGCCAACATGACAGAGATATATAGACATAAGCAAGATCATGCCATAATTCCACTTCCAAGTTCCAAGCATGATCTCTAGAATCCTGCTCCAAAGAGTAAGGATAATAAGGTTAAGCAGCTAGAAACAATGTTACTTCCAAAATGCATCTCTGTAGAAATAAATTTTACAGGTTTATGGGAGACCATATCCAGCCAGTTTTTATCACAATAAGCACAGAACAATATACTTTGGTGCTTCTACAGCAAGAAGAGTGGTGCACGTTTCCATTAAATGATCGACACTTCGACAATTGTAAATCAAGTTAAAGTCAAAAGACGACGATGACCCAAAAAAGCTGAAATGTTAGAAAAAAAAAAAAAAACCCGGAAATCTCAGCTATATGTTCAGGGAAATCATATCAAAATCACACCATCCGAAATTGAAAAGTGATAAGAATCAAACGAATTCAACGGAAAAATAAGTAACGTCACGAAACTGAAGCGAAACCGATGCAAAAATAATAAATTCGCTAAACAATCAAATAGGAATCTCGTACATGACTTCGGTGGTGAATTGAATTGAATTGAGCTCTCCACTCAGGAACCGGTGGAGAAGTCGGAAACACAAAAGAAGAAAAAGAAAATTTGAAACTGAAAAAAAGAAAGAATAAAAGAGAGCGATGATTAGAGGAAAGTAAGAAGTAACCTTTTGGTATTTGAGAAAAAGAAAAGTAGAGGGAAAAATCAGAAGGGAGATGAACAGTAACGGCCATTGCTGAAATTCCAGCAATGCATCCATCAAAGGCACCTTTGAATGAAGCACTCCAAAAGCTTCTACACCCCTCACTCTTTTTTTAATCTTCTATTTCATCTCTCTTCCTTTTATTTTAAACCTTTAACTTTAAGTGGGGAAATAAAGAAAAAAAGAAAGAAAGAAAGAAACAAGTTAGTGGGAACAGAATGCGTGTGTTACAAGGATCACAGTTTCAGAGAAAGGGGAACGGAATCGCATGAAGAAGAAAGTTGTTTTTTTTTTTTTTTGGTTTTCCTACCTGAATGGTGAAAAAGGCGGGGAGGTTAAGTGCTTGCCACGTGGCGGTGTGCGTTTTTCATGGTGTGATGAGCTGGCAATTAAGTGCTCCTTAAACACATTTACCAACTACTGCTTACTCACTTCACTAACCAAAGGTAGTTGGCAGTTAAACTAAGTTATGATTCACTTGCGTTGCTAGTTGCTAAGGTCAATGTTAGACGAAGGGTGGCTAAAATGGCTATCAATAAAAAAAAGGTTAGGCGAAGGATCATCTGTTTGCAATTATTTCAACTACTACTCTATATAATTAATTAAGACGATATATAGGGATATGATATGATTCTTATATAATCTGCAAAAATTAAGGAATTATAGACAAAATTCGCGGTGAGGATCACTTGATTTGATTGAAGAAGACGATTGATGTAAGCATTATTTACTAATTGCTTATTTGTTTTCAAACATGTTAGATGTATATTAAATCAATCATTAATATAAATTATTTATATAAAATATTTATTAAAATATAAGTATATATTAAAAATAAATTGAATAATATATATCAATAAAATTAGACGATTAAACAATTTTTAAATCAAATTTGTTTGTCATACTTATATTTTTTTGCACATTTTTTTTAACAATGTCATCATTGTCTCTTCTTTTTCTTTTGTTCTTCTTTAATATTATCGTTTTTCTCTTCAACGTCTTCTTTTTCTCTTATTTGGTTTCTTCTTCCTCTTCTTTTTTCTCCATATTTTCTTTCATTATCATCAACATCGTCATCATCTTCTTCTTCTCCTATATGTGTTTAGAAAATTAGTTAGAGTATAGAAATTTTACTACTTTAGTATACAACACAGAAATTTTGGTGCACACCACAAAAATTTTAGAATACAATACAGAAATTTTGGTACACATCATAAAAATTTTTACATGACTATGTACCCAGAATATTGACTCACCTGACCAATAAAATACATTTATAACAAAAATTTATATGCTATGCACAACATATGTGTTATATACAAAAATTTGTATGCTATATCAATAAATTTGTGCTATTACTGCTATATACAAAAATTTGTGTTAGGTGCAAAATTTTTTATACTATATTAATAAGTTTCTATATACTCTCCAACAAAAATTCTATGCTGAAGAAGCACAAACAAAAAGTAGTAACACATTTATGCATTTTTTTTACTTAGCTTGTATCAATTTAGTTGAACTTAATTAAAAAAAGTATTATTTTAATAT
>NC_029790.2:23201077-23243799 GCF_000816755.2 Arachis ipaensis | reverse complement strand
CTAATTTTATTTAAGAGGTAAATATTAAATCAGTATATGAAAGATTTTGTCGTTGACAAAATGATACGTGACTTTTGTTATTGATAAAATGGTTCCTGAAAGATTTTAAAATTTGACAAGCGTGCCCCTGAGTTCACCGGAGCATCTCTTCGACAAGCATAATGCTAACATGGCTACCGTGTTTTGGTAACTTGACAAACCTCCAACCCTAATTCCTTCCTCTCCATAACGAACTCTCCCCCTCTCCCTCCCCACCAACGCAGCTTCCACTTCATAATTCCCTCAGCTCTCTGGCCTTGTCTTCGTTCTTCAACTTGTCCAGCCACCATTTCTCTCCGCGCTACTCTAATGTCATCGCGACGCTTCGGTTTTGCCGTTATTCGCTGTGGTTCCGCCTGTTTTAGCGAACTTTCCCTTTGTTTTGTTGTGCTTCCGCTGCCATTACGCCATGCTTCTGCCATTATTTAGCCTCTATTTTACCGTGCTCTAACCCTCGTCTTCTAGCTTCTGCTCAGCCTCGGTTCTGTTGCGTGGCCCAGCCTCTGTTCAGCTTTCGCTCCGTCGCTGTTCATCCATCTCCGTTGAGTTATAAAGTTTGATCTCCCTCTCCATTTGTTGATTTTTAGTTATTGTTTTAATTGGTGGTGGTATAACTATTAAGTTGCTTTTTCAATTCTTATTTTATTGGTGATTTGCTGTATTAACTTGTTTTGATTATAACTTGTTTTGGAGAGAGAAGTTGGGATTTTGCCAGGTCACCAAAATACGGTAGCTACGTCAGTATTGTGCTCGTCGGAGATATATTCCGGCGAGCTCGGGGACACGCTTATCAAATTTTAAATCCTTTAGAGACCATTTTGTTAATAACAAAAATCATGTACCATTTTATTAGTGTTAAAATTTTTCGAATACCAATTTAGTATTTACCTCTTTATTTAAATACAGATTTTTGCTTTTAAAAAAGAATATTTGATTTTGTATAATCGTAATCATGATTTTAGTTATTAAATAAAATAATTTAAATGTGTTAGTTCAACAATATATCACAAATAATTTTTAAAATTAATAACTTTTTATAAATTATATATGTTAAAGTTTGAAAATATGATTAGCCTTCAAAATATCTAATATACAAATTAAAACACTAAAATAGTAATTTAAATAATAATATATAATTTAAAATTCTATTCTTTTAGGTTTTATATTTTTAAAAAATTAAGTAATTTTTCTGTTAACACTACCATCAAAATTTCTCTCTTTCTATATATATTATTAAACAATTATTTAAAAATTCACTTCCCAACACAATTAGAAGCCGACTCTTATTGATATTCATAGTTAAATAATCCGTGGCAGATCTGAACTGACGAATGAGCTGACCACTCGACCAACCTAAGTTGGTTAAACTATCATCTTTTATTATATAATTTATAAAGAGTGTTTAATAGTATAAAATTTGAACCTAAATTCTTAATTAGAGTACACAATATTTATTTGATTAATTTCACATTTAATTGTTATTAAAAAAATGAATTTTATATATAAATGAAATAAAAGAAAGAAATAAAAGGGGTATAGATGAATAATAAAGGTGACTACTCCAATGAAGATTTTATGATTGTCATCATGTGAAGATATTTTATTTTGACCATTGGATGATAGATTGTAGGGCTTAATTTTTACTTGAAGTAAAAGTGTTACCTTTATTTAAAGTGTTGCTAAATAAATAAGTTATATTTTTTAAACAAGGATCATCATGAGAAGATGTTTTTCGCATCTTCATAGAAAGTAGTTGCGATAATAAAAGGGGTAGCTAGTATATATAAATGAAAGCATTAAAGCCAATAAGAAATCATCCAAAATAAATAACTAACCAAAGCCACATAATAAACTGAGCAGTACATATATATCTTGCATCAACAATTAGTTCAAATAATAACAAATAAATAAATGAATGAATAAATTAAATGTAAGTATATATCTACTTGATTGCATGCCCTAATAGGAACTCGTTATTTTTGCACTCCAACAAGTCAACAACATATATCAAAGAATAATATATAATGTTCTTCATTCATCAGCCTCTTTGAAAGGAAGCATCATTCCCTCCAATTCTTGATGTAGTACTTCTCAACTTCTTCTTAGTAAGCCGAATAAACTCCGAAAATTCTTCATTCTCGTTCTCCACATTATTATTAACCACAGGTGCAGGGTAGTTACTATGATCTTCGTCGTTACCAACGTACGACACGGTTCTCATGTTTTGCTTAGCTCTTCGGATGTATTCACTGAAAGCTTCATCAGTTTCTAGAAGCTCCACAGCACCACCATCAAGACCATAATGTTGTTGTTGTTGTTGTTCTCTTCTTGGTTTGTTGTTGTTAGCATAATAATGAACACCCTTTATTACTTGCTGGCCTTGCTGAACCTTGGACGACTTTGATGATGTTGATGAGGTTCCATTTCCCATGATTCTAAACAAATTAAACACTACTTGATATATGGTGATATTATTGCTCTCAAATTTGATGCTTTGATTGCAACTGTTGAATGGATCGGATTTAATTTCCTGCAAATATATATATAATAAGGTAGTTTTGAAACTCTATATATCTTTCTTTTTGTTTCCCTAGGTTTTGAGAGCTGATAAGTGGAACTTGCATAAACCTGGTTTTATAGTGTTTGGTCGAGGTGTCAAAGTTGAAAAGGAAAAATAAAATAAAAATAAAAATGAAATAAACAATGGCTTCAAGTTTCAACAATTGTCATCTTTAATTTGTGGGAGCCAAATGTGGCTGCAGAGAAGATTCTAGTAGCTATGCAGGAATTAATATATAAGATTAGTGTCGTTACCGATTGTTATACATATACATGAATTTTTTATTTATATGAATATCTAATTATTACATGTTATTAAATATACATTATTTTTTTCATCTTTGTGACATAATTAAATAAGTATAAAACTATTATTTATATTCACATTATAAATTTTTTTAATAAAAAGTAAACACTTGTTATATGTTTTTTCATGCAAAACACCCTATAAATATGGATATGAATTATTACGGATTAATTGTTAACCAAAAATGATATTATTTAGTAGTTATGGAACGAACATTATTCTGTAATATATATATGATAGAAGATATATATATTAGGCCTAGAGGGGAAAAGCTAAGCACACAAATTAAACATGCATTTAGGTTTAGGTTTTCAAAGGTATCAGATTCGAGAAAAGAAGACTCGTAGAATTGGAGAAACTAATAATGAAGAAATAAATCTCATCAGTTTATGTTGCAATAAGAAGCATCATGCGAGCTTCAGACATACAAAGTTCAATTTGATTTAGTAAATTAGGTTATTGTGCGTTACAACTCGAATCCTAGTACGTAGTATATGTATATTATCACCGTCGTATTTGAAACCATAAAAAATAAATGAATTCAATTTATAATTTATGTATCAAACTCCTATATATCACGTCTCCTTTATATAATAATAGATAGATCGCAGATAAATATAAACAATTAAAATCTATGTATAATTATTTTTTATATATTTATAAAATCAAAAATAAAAATAAAATAATGATACATATTTATAAAATATATAGATGTTGAATAAAGTTTCTTAATCAAAATGCCGTAGAAAGTTTTGTGTCTCTTCTAAGAAACCTAACAAAGCATTACTATATTTGAATAAGAACATAGGTTCAATTCATCATACCTAAGATTCTGCTATATTTTCTGTAGTCTATCTTCCAACTCCGATCCATGTTATAATTGTTTAGTATATATGATGAACTACTTGTACACTGCTACATTATATTATAGTATCATTTTTTGAAAAAAAGAAATTTGTTTTGGGTCAAATTCTAATAAAGACTAGACTGTGTTAAATTATTATTTTCTTGTATGTTCTCCATGATGACCTCGTACGGATATATATAGTAAGGGTTATGGTAGGTAATCAATAACTTTTTTGAACAATATGAATAATCACTAATCAAATTAAAACACACTACACCTCCAAATTATTCACCTAAATCTTTATATTAGAATAACTATCCGCACACCTAGTGAGATGAACATCCGATATATCCATTATCTACCTTGTTTAGTATTTTCATTATCTACTTATACTTTTCCATATTGTAATCTTGAACCTTAAGCAAGCAAGGCATAGAAACTAGTCTTAGACTAAAATAATCAAGGACCTAATTAAACACATACACCATGTTGGCAGCAAAAGAAGACACATAGCTAAACAAATCAAAGTGTAAGTCTGATCTATAATGGTGGCAGATAGATAGATGCCCTAAAAAGCTCCTCGTTTGTCAGAGACAAATAAAAGTTCGATTTGTTATGTTGAATATATAAGCAGTCAATGTAAATATTGTATGCAACAATTTGATTTTTAATAAAATTTTATTATTTTAAAAACTTTTAAGAATTAGTTTCGTTGTATAGTGGACATTTAATTATATATATTTTGAATAAAAACAAATCATATTATTAAAGTAAACAAAATCCAAGCATAATACTAGGAGAATAATAAAAAAAATATTATTTTAAGGCCAAAAAAAATTGAAGCAACAAGAAATATATTATTAAAAGAGAGATGAGTTTTTTGGAGTGTGGAGAGTTCTAGTATTTACATGGGAATGTGAATTCAAGCCGGTTATTATTTGTGAATTTGATTTCCTGGATGTCTTTTTGGCTTATAAGAACCGCGCCTTTGCTTATGCCAGTGACAATGGTGATCTGAGTTTGAAGATTCGAGATATGCTTCTTTTTTATTGGGAGGTGGATTTTAGTCTGATCTTGCGAGAAGGTAACAAGGTTGCAGATGATCTAACGAAATCAGGTGTTTTGGGATGCCAAGATTATATGAAATTCTTATCTCCAGAGTCTAAGATTGAGAATACTCTTCAACGGAATCCGTTAGCTCTTTGAGTTGTACTTTGCTTCTTTCTTTCTCTTATTTAATTTAAAAAAAAAATTACAAGTCTTCGATTAAACACTCATCACTCAGCAACTTCAAAGTATTAGGCTTTTTTTTTTTTAAGGATTGGAACGTTAATAAATTAATTCACATTGATAGAGAATAAAATGGAAAAGAAGAGAATAGTAGTTGTGTAGATAGAATTACAGTACTGATTTTACATTTTTTCTTACAATTTTTAACTTACAATTTGGTTTTATTTTTTAAATCACGTTATATATCTAAGCATTTTTGTCAACTTAGTCTAACCAAATTGATCCAAATCTAACGAAAATCACTCACAAGAATTTTCTCTTCATTGTTGTTCTTTTATTGCTCCTATTGCTACATTTTTTTATTTATTCTCCTCCTTTTTCTTTCTCTTCTCTTGGTGATTATTGTAGCTTTTTTTTTTTAATTTTTTTTTTATTTCTTGTTTTTATTCTTGTTAAGAGGATGAAATAAAAAGAATGATGAGAACGTGAAACAAAAAGGAGAAGATGAAGAAGAAAAAGAAGAAGATGATGATGAAAAAGAAGAACAACAAAAAGAAAAAGAGGAGAGAAATTGTGAATTGTACATAATTTATCAAAAAAATATCACCAAAACTTTTTAATCGTGACACAAAATATTTCTTAATTTTGACACTAAAATTTCTTAACCGTAATATTGATTCTTGTTAATTAAGAAGGTGAAACAAAAATAATTATAAGAAGGTGAAACAAGAAGGAGAGGATGAAGATGAAGAAGAAAAAAAAGGAGATGATGACGATGAAGAAGAGAGGAAGGAGAGTTTTGAATTGTGCATAATTTATCAGAAAAATAGCACTGAAATTTTCTAACTGTGACACAGAAAGTTCCTTAATTTTGACACTGAAATTTCTTAACCAACTAGAAGTTGTCAGAAACAAAAATAATACCAAAATAAATTTCTTAACCAACTAGAAGTTATCAGAAACAAAAATAGTACCAAAATTTTTTAGCTATATGACACAAGAATTTGTTAACTATGACATAAGAATTTCTTACACTACAAGAAAAGCGTTGAATACCGTCAGATTTAGCGTCGCAAATTAGCCGCGGGTTTACCGTCGGATTCACCATCAAATTTGGCAACAAATTTGTCGGGCAAAACATTTACCGGTGGATTAGGATTTCCGACGGTAAAATTGCCCATAATAATTGAAAAAAAATAGAAAAATTGGTGTGTTAATTACTATCGAATTTAGGGTTTGATTTTTCTGACCGTAAATCTAGTTAGTGCAACGCTGCATTTTGTTTACTCGTTGATTTGTTACTGGCGGAGGATAAATCTGCCAGTAAATCAGATGGTAATCGTGTCCTAAATTCGAATCGAAAACTGTCTCTGCCCCTCATTTTGAATTACAGTCTCTCTCTCCTCACCATCTCATCTCTCACTCACTCTCCTCACCCTCTCGACTCTGGCTCTCTTTCTCTCCCCGTTAAAGACGTCTCCAGCAACCCCTCTGGTAACGGCCTATTGCCGTCCGTCTCTTCGGACAAGCGAGCTTCGACGCAACTCCGCTCTCTCGTCTCTCACTCTTTCTTTAACCCTCACGTCTCTCCCTTAGCGACATCTCCGGCCGCCCTCCACTCCAGCAGCCTCCTCTCGACATCCGTCTCTCCTTCAGGTGAGCTTCGATGCAACTCATTCCCCTCTGGCAGCCACTACAACTCCTTCCCTGAGCTTAATTTCCTTTCTGCTGTTGCAATCTAGGTTTTTAATCAAATTTCGCTATCAATTCTACTATTTTGGTTAGCTTTAGTTTCATTAATTTGATTTTTAGTTAATTAGCTTAGTTAGAGTTATTTTCTGTTTTAGTGGATTTAGGTGGTTAACATAGGATTAGAATAAGTAATATAACTAGGTTTTGAGACTGCTAGAAGAGTTTGAAATTTCTTAAGTTCTAATGAATATGCTGCTGGAATCATTTGGTGATGCTTGTTCATATTGATTATTGCTTCTTACTTGGTGATGTTTGTTCATATTGATTATTGCTTTGGTTATCAAGTTCATGCACTTAATTGTTGTGGACATACTAGAACCTATATTTTTTGAATGTTGATACTTCGCTTAGTTTAGGTAATTGATTTGGCATGCATTGAAATTGTGAAGTTGGAATGATGATTTGACCTGTTAACATCTTTTTGGAAAATTTCAAGTTATATTGAACTATACTTGTTATGTACTTCATTTTAATTAATGTGTTTTTCTTACTAAGTTACTGGTGCACGAAATTGTGATTCACACTTTTCACAACTCCGCACAACTAACCAGCAAGTGCACTGGGTCGTCCAAGTAATACCTTACGTGAGTAAGGGTCGAATCCCACGGAGATTGTTGGCTTGAAGCAATCTATGGTTACCTTGTAAATCTTAGTCAGGAGATTAATTATGATTATCAGTTTGAATTGCGAAAAATAAAAGAGTATGAAATAAATACTTGTTATGCAGTAATGGAGAATATGTTGGAGTTTTGGAGATGCTTAGTCTTCTGAATCTCTGCTTTCCCCCTGTCTTCTTCTTCACGCACGCAAGGTTCCTCCTATAGCAAGCTGTGTGTTGGTGGATCACTGTTGTCAATGGCTACCATCCGTCCTCTCAATGAAAATGGTCCAGGTGCACTGTCACCGCACGGCTAATCATCTGTCGGTTCTCAATGGAGTTTAGAGACTCATGCCGTCAAAGAGTACAAAGTTCAGATCGAAAATGTCATGAGGTATAAAATAAATCTCTAAAAGTTGTTTAAATACTAAACTAGTAACCTAGGTTTACAGAAAATGAATAAACTATGATAGATAGTGCAGAAATCCGCTTCTGGGGCCCACTTGGTGTGTGCTGAGGCTGAGACTTGAGCTTTACACGTGCCTAGGCTGTTTCTGGAGTTAAATGCCAGGTTGTAACCTGTTTTGGGCGTTTAACTCCAACTTGTAACCTGTTTCTGGCGTTTTACGCCAGAATGCAACATGGAACTGGCGTTGAACGCCAGTTTACGTCATTTATCCTTGAGCAAAGTATAGACTATTATATATTGCTGGAAAGCCCTGGATATCTACTTTCCAACTCAATTAAGAGCGTACCATTTAGACTTCTGTAGCTCCAGAAAATCCACTTTGAGTGCAGGGAGGTCAGAATCCAACAGCATCTGCAGTCCTTTTTCAGCCTCTGAATCAGAATTTTCTCAGGTCCCTCAATTTCAGCCAGAAAATACCTAAAATCATAGAAAAACACAAAAACTCACAGTAAAGTCCATAAATGTGATTTTTATTTAAAAACTAATAAAAATATAATAAAAAGTGACTAAAACATATTGAAAACTACCTAAAAACCATGCCAAAAAGCGTATAAATTATCCGCTCATCACAACACCAAACTTAAATTGTTGCTTGTCCCCAAGCAACTAAAAACAAATTAGGATAAAAAGAAGAGAATATACAATGAATTCCAAAAACATCTATGAAGATCAGTCTTAATTAGATGAGCAGGGCTATTAGCTTTTTGCTTCTGAACAGTTTTGGCATCTCACTTTATCCTTTGAAGTTCAGAATGATTGGCATCTATAGGAACTCAGAATTCAGATAGTGTTATTGATTCTCCTAGTTCAGTATGTTGATTCTTGAACACATCTACTTTATGAGTCTTGGCCGTGGCCCTAAGCACTCTGTTTTCCAGTATTACCACCGGATACATACATGCCACAGACACATAACTGGGTGAACCTTTTCAGATTGTGACTCAGCTTTGCTAAAATCCCCAATTAGAGGTATCCAGGGTTCTTAAGCACACTCTGTTTTTGCTTTGGACCCCGACTTTAACCGCTCAGTCTCAAGTTTTCACTTGACACCTTCACGCCACAAGCACATGGTTAGGGATAGCTTGGTTTTGCCGCTTAGGCCAGGATTTTATTTCTTTAGGCCCTCCTATCCACTGATGCTCAAAGCCTTGGATCTTTTTTATTGCCCTTGCCTTTTGGTTTTAAGGGCTATTGGCTTTTTGCTCTTGCCTTTTGATTTAAAGAGCTTTTGGCTTTTTCTACTTACTTTTTCTTTTTCTTGCTCTCTTTTTTTTTTCATTTTTTTTGCAAGATTTGTTCTTCACTACTTTTTCTTGCTTCAAGAATCATTTTTATGATTTTTCAGATTATCAAATAACATTTCTCCTTTTTCATCATTCTTTCAAGAGCCAACAATTTTAACATTCATAAACAACAAATTCAAAAGACATATGCACTGTTCAAGCATTCATTCAGAAAATAAAAAGTATTGCCACCACATCAAAATAATTAAACTATTTTAAAATTCAAAATTCATGTACTTCTTTTTCTTTTTCAGAAAATATTTTTCATTTAAGAAAGGTGATGGATTCATAGGACATTCATATCTTTAAGACATAGACACTTTGATACTAGTGATCATGTAATAAGACCCAAACATAAATAAACATAAAGCATAGTAAATGAAAAACAGGAAAATAAGAGCAAGGAAATTAAGGAACGGGTCCACCTTAGTGAGGGTGACGTCTTCCTCTTCTTGAAGAACCAATGGTGCTCTTGAGCTCCTCTATGTCTCTTCCTTGTCTTTATTGCTCCTCCCTCATAGCTCTTTGATCTTCTCTAATCTCATGGAGGATGATGGAATGCTCTTGATGCTCCATCCTTAGTTGTCCCATGTTGGAACTTAACTCTCCTAGGGAAGTGTTGATTTGCTCCCAATAGTTTTGTGGAGGGAAGTGCATCCCTTGAGGCATTAGTGGTTATGGAAAAACAAAAAGCAATGCTTTTACCACACCAAACTTAAAATGTTTGCTCGTCCTCGAGCAAAAGAAGAAAGAAAGGATGATAAGAAGAAGAGATAGAGAAGATGGAGGTGTGTGAATGGTTTGAATTTGAGTGGGTGGGTGTAGGTGGGTTGGAGGAGTAATGGAGGTGATTGGTGGAGGTTATTTTGGGGAAGAGTGTTATGAAAATGTGTGAAGAGGAGAGAAGAAGAGGTGGGGTAGGTGGGGATCCTGTGGGGTCCACAGATCCAGAGGGATCAAGGACTTAATATCCCTGCTCCAATTAGGCGTGTAAAACACCCTCTGTATATAATCCTGGCGTTTAACGCTAGACTGCTGCCTGTTTCTGGCGTTAAACACCCAAATGTAGCCTGTTTCTGGCGTTTAACGCCAGGTTGATGCTTGTTTCTGGCGTTAAACGCCAGCTTGGTGCTTGTTTCTGGCGTTTAAACGCCAGAATGCTCCTCCTCCAGGGTGTGCTGTTTTTAATACTATTTTTCATCCTGTTTTTGATTTTTCAGTAGTTTTTGTGACTCCACATGATCATCAACCTAAAAAAATAACATAACAATAGAAAATAAATAATTAAATAACATTGGGTTGCCTCCCAACAAGCGCTTCTTTAGTGTCAATAGCTTGACAGTGGGGGTTCAACACCAAACTTAGAGTTTAGTTGTGGCCTCCCAACACCAAACTTAGAGTTTGACTGTGGGGGTTTTGGTTGACTCTGCAGTGAGAGAAGCTTTTCACGCTTCCTCTCCATGGTTACAGAAGGAGAACCTTGTGTCTTATAGTTTGCAATGTCTGCAAACCACAAAGCTTCCTGAATAGCAAACAATTGCTCATCCGGAAAGGTTTCAGAGATCTCAGTAGGAGGGAAGGATGCTCCTGCTACTGGTTCTATCCGGGACAGGTGATCAGCTACTTGATTCTCTGTCCCTTTTTTGTCTCTTATTTCTATATCAAACTATTGCTGAAGCAACACCCATCTTATGAGCCTGGGCTTTGAATCCTCCTTTGTGAGTAGATATTTAAGAGTAGCATGGTCAGTGTACACAATCACTTTTGATCCTACTAAGTATGATCTAAACTTGTCAATGGCATAAACCACTGCAAGCAGCTCATTTTCTGTGGTTGTGTAATTTTTCTGGGCATCATTTAAAACACGGCTAGCATAATAAATGACATGCAGAAGCTTGTTATGCCTCTGTCCCAATACTGCACCAATGGCATGGTCACTTGCATCACACATTAGTTCCAAAGGTAATGTCCAATCTGGTACAGAAATAACTGGTGCTGTGATCAGCTTAGCTTTCAGGGTTTCAAACGCCTGCAGACACTCTGTGTCAAATACAAATGGCGTGTTAGCAGCTAGCAGATTGCTCAGAGGTTTTGCGATTTTTGAAAAATTCTTTATAAACCTCCTATAGAATCCTGCATGCCCCAGAAAGCTTCTGATTGCCTTAACATTGGCAGGTGGTGGTAATTTTTCAATTACTTCCACTTTAGCTTGATCCACCTCTATTCCCTTGTTCAAAATTTTATGTCCAAGGACAATTTCTTCGGTCACCATAAAGTGACATTTTTTCCAATTTAGAACCAGGTTAGTCTCTTGGCATCTTTTCAGAACAAGTGCTAAATGGTTAAGGCAGGAGCTGAATGAGTCTCCAAAGACTGAAAAGTCATCCATGAAGACTTCCAGAAATTTCTCTACCATATTAGAGAAGATAGAGAGCATGCACCTCTGAAAGGTCGCAGGTGCATTGCACAGACCAAAAGGCATTCTTCTGTAGGCAAACACTCCAGAAGGACATGTGAATGCTGTTTTCTCTTGGTCCTGAGGATCTACTGCAATTTGGTTGTAACCTGAATAGCCATCCAAAAAGCAGTAGTATTCATGACCTGCTAGTCTTTCTAGCATCTGGTCTATGAATGGTAAAGGGAAGTGATCCTTCCTGGTGGCTGTATTGAGCTTTCTGTAGTCAATACACATACGCCACCTTGTAACTGTTCTTGTAGGAACCAGTTTATTTTTTTTCATTGTGAACCACTGTCATACCTCCCTTCTTAGGGACAACATGGACAGGGCTCACCCAGGGGCTATCAGAAATAGGATAAATAATTCCAGCCTCTAGTAACTTAGTGACATCTTTCTGCACCACCTCCCTCATGGCGGGATTTAGCCGCCTCTGTGGTTGAACCACTGGCTTAGCATCATCCTCCAATAGGATCTTGTGCATGCATTTGGCTGGGCTAATGTCCTTAAGATCACTTATGGACCACCCAAGAGCTGTCTTGTGTGTCCTTAGAAGCTGAATTAGTGCTTTCTCTTCCTGTGACTCTAAAGCAGAGTTTATGATTACAGGAAAAATGTCACCTTCTCCCAGAAATGCATATTTCAGGGATGGTGATAGTAGTTTGAGCTCGGGTTTAGGAGGTTTCTCCTCTTCCTGAGGAGTTTTCAGAGGTTCTTTTATTTTCTCTGGTTCCTCTAGATCAGGCTGAACATCTTTAAAAATGTCCTCTAGCTCTGATTCGAGACTCTCAGTCATATTGACCTCTTCCACCAGGAGTCAATAATATCAATGCTCAGGCAGTCTTCTGATGTGTCTGGATGTTGCATAGCTTTGACAACATTCAACTTAAAATCATCCTCATTGACTCTCAGGGTTATCTCCTCTTTTTGGACGTCAATGAGGGTTTGTCCAGTTGCTAGGAATGGTCTCCCTAGAATGAGAGTTGCACTCTTGTGCTCCTCCATTTTCAGCACTACAAAGTCAGTAGGGAAGACAAATGGCCCAACCTTGACAATCATGTCCTTAATTATGCCTGATGGGTATTTAATAGAGCCATCAGCAAGTTGGAGACATATCCGGGTTGGTTTGACTTCTTCAGTTAAACCAAGCTTTCAGATAGTGGATGCAGGTATTAGGTTGATGCTTGCCTCAAGATCACATAAAGTTGTCTTGGTGCAATTTCCCTCTAATATGCATGGTATCATAAAGCTCCCGGGATCTTTAAGCTTTTTTGGGAAGCTTTTTAGAATGACTGCACTACATTCTTCAGTGAGGAGAACTCTTTCAGTTTCTCTCCAATCCTTCTTATGACTCAAGATATCTTTCATGAACTTGGCATAAGAGGGTATTTGCTCAAGTGCCTCTGCAAACGGAATCTTTATTTCAAGAGTCCTGAGATAGTCTGCAAAGCGAGCAAATTGCTTATCCTGCTCCTCTTTGTGAAGTTTTTGAGGATAAGGCATCTTGGCTTTGTATTCCTCAACCTTAGTTGCTGCAGGTTTATTTCCTACAGAGGTGGTTAGAGAAGTCTTTTTAGAGGGGTTGCTATCAGCACTTGTGTGTGTCATATCCCTCACTGGCATTTGAATGCCAGGGTTAGAAGCTGGATTGGTGTTGGACGCCAACTCCTTACTTGTTCCTGGCATTTGAACGCCAGAACTGAGCTTCCATTGGGTGTTTGACGCTAATTCCCTGCCTATTTTTGGCGTTTGAACGCCAGAATTGTGCATGGGTTGGGCATTTAACGCCAGCTTTACATCCCTTTCTGGCGTTTGAACGCCAGAATCATTCCTCTCTGGGCTCTTACTGTCCTCAGAGAGATTTTGGACAATATTTTGCTCATCCTCTGTCAGTTGTTCTTTTCTTGGCTTTCTGCTGCTCTAAAGTGAGGTATTTAATGTTTTTCCACTTCTTAATTGAACTGCCTGGCACTCTTCTGTTATTTATTTTGATAACTATTGTTCTGTTTGCTTCAAATGTACCTCCATATTTATATTAGCCATTCATATGTCTTGTAATATCTCCTTGAATTCGGCCAGCTGTTTTGTTAGAAAGTCTAATTGCTGATTGAATTCAGTAATTTGTTCTGCAGGACTGAGTTCAACAGTTACTGTTTTAGCCTCTTCTTTCATGGAAGATTCATTATTTAGGTACAGATGCTGATTTCTGGCAACTGTATCAATGAGCTCTTGAGCTTCTTCAATTGTCTTTCTCATATGTATAGATCCACCGGCTGAGTGGTCTAGAGAAATCTGAGTTTTCTCTGTAAGCCTATAATAGAAGATGTCTAACTGCACCTATTCTGAAAACATTTCAGAGGGGCATTTTCTTAGCATCTCTCTGTATCTCTCCCCGGCATCATAAAGAGATTCATTATCTCCTTGTTTAAAGCCTTGGATGTCCAGCCTTAGCTGTGTCATCCGTTTTGGAGGGAAGTATTGATTCAGGAATTTTTCTGACAGCTGTTTCCATGTCCTTATGCTAGCTTTAGGTTGGTTATTTAACCACCTCTTAGCTTGATCTTTTACAGCGAATGGAAACAGTAATAATCTATAGACATCCTGATCTACTTTCTTATCATGTACTGTGTCAGCAATTTATAAAAACTGTGCCAGAAACTCTGTAGGTTCTTCCTGTGGAAGACCGGAATACTGGCAACTTTGCTGCACGATGATAATGAGCTGAGGATTCAACTCTAAGCTACTGACTCCGATGGAGGGTATACAGATACTACTCCCATATGAAGCAGTAGTGGGGTTAGCATATGACCCCAGAGTTCTTCTGGACTGTTCATTTCCACTTAGGTCCATGATGGAGAAAAGGAAATTGATATGAATAGCAAATAGAATATATTTTTATTTTTTATAATTTTGAAAAGGGAATTGATATGAATAGCAAATAGAATATATTTATTTGAGATTAGAAAAGATAAGATAAGCTAGGTAAGAGAAGATAAGGAATTTAAATTAAAAAGTTTTGAAATTTGAATTTTGAAATTTAAATTTTGAAATTTGAAATTTGAATTTTGGAAATTGAAATTTGAAATTTGAAATGAGATAAGATAAGATTTTGAAAAGGATATGAATTTTTTTTGAAAAAGATTTGAATTTTGAAATTTTAAAACTAAGATAAGATAAAATAAAAAATTTGAAATAAAATCTGAATTTTTAAAAAGGAAAATTCGAAAAATCAATTAAAATAAAGGAGAAAGATATTTTTGAATTCAATGAGGAAAGAGAAAAACAATAAAAAGACACAAGACTTAAAATTTTTAGATCTAATGCTCCTTATTTTTGAAAATTTTGGAGAAAAAACACCAAGGAACACTAAACTTAAAAATTTTAAGATCAAGACACAAGGAAAACTCAAGAACACCTTGAAGACTCACAAGAACAACAAGAACATAAAGAAAGAACACCAAACTTAAAATTTTTAGAAAATCACAATAAAATTTTCGAAAACTAAAGAAAAGCTAACAAGAAAACACCAAACTTAAAGTTTGGCACAAGATTTAATCAAAGAAAATTTATTTTTAGAAAAGTTTTAAAAAGAAGATAGCCAATTACCAAGAACATAGGCACAACTCTCTAGCCAATTGAGCTAAAAATTTAATGTGTTTTAATATTGTATTTAATAAATAAAATTTTCTTTGGAAACTGATATTTTGAAAAAGCACAAGAAAAACAAGAAAAGACACAGAACAAGAAAAACTAAAGATCAAACAAGGAAAATAAATAAGAACAACTTGAGAATTAAGAAAGAACTAAGAACATATAATTCGAAAAATTGAAAGAAAAAGAAAATCATGCAATTGACACCAAACTTAAAATATGAAACCAAACTCAAACAGAGGACTAAATCATGAAGTTATTGGTTTTGAAAATTTTCAAAAATAATTTAGAAAAATAAAATAAGGATTTTAAAATTTTAACCAAAAACAATAATAGAAGACTCTAAACCAAAAAGAAAAATTTTTCCTAATCTAAGTAACAAAATAAACCGTCAGTTGTCCAAACTCGAACAATTTCCGGCAACGGCGCCAAAAACTTGGTGCACGAAATTGTGATTCACACTTTTCACAACTCCGCACAACTAATCAGCAAGTGCACTGGGTCGTCCAAGTAATACCTTACGTGAGTAAGGGTCGAATCCCACGGAGATTGTTGGCTTGAAGCAATCTATGGTTACCTTGTAAATCTTAGTCAGGAGATTAATTATGATTATCAGTTTGAATTGCGAAAAATAAAAGAGCATGAAATAAATACTTGTTATGCAGTAATGGAGAATATGTTGGAGTTTTGGAGATGCTTAGTCTTCTGAATCTCTGCTTTCCAACTGTCTTCTTCTTCATGCACGCAAGGTTCCTCCTATGGCAAGCTGTGTGTTGGTGGATCACCGTTGTCAATGGCTACCATCCGTCCTCTCAGTGAAAATGGTCTAGGTGAGCTGTTACCGCACGGCTAATCATCTGTCGGTTTTCACTCATGCTGGAATAGGATCCATTGATCCTTTTGCGTCTGTCACTACGCCCAACCCTTGTGAGTTTGAAACTCGTCACAGTCATTCAATCCCTAAATCCTACTTGGAATACCACAGACAAGGTTTAGACTTTTCGGATTCTCAAGAATGCTGCCAATAGATTCTAGCTTATACCACGAAGATTCTGATTAAGGAATCCAAGAGATATTCATTCAATCGAAGGTAGAACGGAGGTGGTTGTCAGGCACACGTTCATAGGTTGAGGATGATGATGAGTGTCACAAATCATCACATCCATCATATTGAAGTGCGAATGAACATCTTAGATAGAAACAAGCGTGTTTGAATAGCAAACAGAAATAATTGCATTAATTCATCGAGACACAGCAGAGCTCCTCACCCCCAACAATGGAGTTTAGAGACTCATGCCGTCAAAGAGTACAAAGTTCATATCGAAAATATCATGAGGTATAAAATAAATCTCTAAAAGTTGTTTAAATACTAAACTAGTAACCTAGGTTTACAGAAAATGAATAAACTATGATAGATAGTGCAGAAATCTACTTCTGGGGCCCACTTGGTGTGTGCTGGGGCTGAGACTTGAGCTTTACACGTGCCTAGGCTGTTTCTGGAGTTAAACGCCAGGTTGTAACCTGTTTTGGGCGTTTAACTCCAACTTGTAACCTGTTTCTGGCGTTTTACGCCAGAATGCAACATGGAACTGGCGTTGAACGCCAGTTTATGCCGTTTATCCTTGAGCAAAGTACAGACTATTATATATTGCTGGAAAGCTCTGAATGTCTAGTTTCCAACGCAATTGAGAGCGCGCCATTTGGACTCTTGTAGCTCCAGAAAATCCACTTTGAGTGCAGGGAGGTCAGAATCCAACAGCATCTGCAGTCCTTTTTTAGCCTCTGAATCAGAATTTTCTCAGGTCCCTCAATTTCAGCGAGAAAATATCTGAAATCATAGAAAAACACACAAACTCATAGTAAAGTTCAGAAATGTAATTTTTATTTAAAAACTAATAAAAATATAATAAAAAGTGACTAAAACATATTAAAAACTACCTAAAAACCATGCCAAAAAGCGTATAAATTATCCGCTCATCAGTTACATTGCATCCATGTGTTTCTCTGGGTTGTAGGTCGTGACATCTTTTTGCTATTATGTTATTTTTGTGAAATATGTGTTTGCTAGTTTGCTCTTTGCAAATATGACGACAGGTAGAGCCTAGGGCTGGAAGTGAGCCGAGCTGAGTCGAGCTAGACCAAGCTCAAGCTCGGGTCACGAAAATTGAGCTTGGCTCACGGCTCGGCTCATTAACAATCGAGCTTATTTCTTAAGCTCAAGCTCGGCTCACCAAAATCTTATGAGCTGGCTCGAGCTCACGAGTTGGCTCAAATAAGAGAAACATAGATACATAATCTATAATTTTATATCAATAAATTATAAATTTTTTATTTATGTCCTATATTAAAATTATATGTAAAAAATAAATATAAATATTAAATAATTAAGATTGTTATATATATATATATATATAATCGAGCCAGTTCACGAGCTAATGAGCTGAGCTTATCTAAGCTCAAGCTCGGCTCATTTAATTTATGAGCTCAATTTCAGGCCCAAGCTTGGCTCACCAGCTCATGAGCTTAGCTTATCGAGCTGTTAACGAGTCGAGCTCGAGCTGACTTATGAGCTGGCTTGACTCACTTCCAGCCCTAGGTAGAGGTAGCATGAACCGACCTCGTGTCGTGGTAAAGGGAGCATGTCTATTGGTACCTCTAGGACTTTTCAGTCATTGCCTTCTATCCTTGGGACGTCATAGTCAATGGGTGCACAAAATCAATCGTTCATCATGGTCCCTGATCCCAACTACGTGGCTCTTTCTGCTGTGCCACCCCTGCCACCAGGAAGTTGTCCGGCGGCTTCACCAAAGTGGAATCCTCCACCACATCCATCTGCTCAGCAACTCACTATTTCGACGACGACGCCTCCAGTGACAGACACCACGGTGCCAGAATCCTCTCACGGATCTCAGCCAGATACCCCTCCTCCTCCTCCCATCGTACGGATGACGATTTAGTCTTATAGTTTGACGGTGTGAATACTATTTTAAGTCTTTTATACGCAAACTATTTTGACATTGTTATTCAACATATGTGGTTGCTAATCTTAAATTTTTTATTTTAGTTAGTTAGTTTAATTTAGTTACACTCATTTTTCTGGTTTTAGTAGATTTAGGTTGTTAAGATAGGTTTGATTTGATTAGGTTATAGTAGGTTTGAACTGCTAAAAAAGTGTTTGAGAATTCTTGGTTGTTGATAGATGTTGCTGCTTAAGTTTTATAATTTGATATTGGTTTATTTGTGAGTTGTTTAAGTGAATTGTTGACTAATAGAATTTTTAGCACCTTCTAGTTATAGATGAAATTCTGCCAAAATGTCTAAAAAATCTAAATATAATTGAAGTTTATAGGTTACTTCAAATAATTTTTTAGTAAACTACTAATCTTAAGTTTTTCATTGATAGGTTTGCACCAAATATCAATGCATGTATACAGTAGTGTACTAATGTCATTAAACTGATGTATGACTACCTATGTCTGACCTACATGAAGATCCTTACTGAAATTAGAAAGCGATAGTTTCAGGAGTGGACGGTAAAAACTAAACATATTCCAATTTTAGTTTTTTTATATTTTTATTTTTAAAAATATTAATTTGNCGTTATATAAATATTACTATTTTAGTTATTATTAACATATATTACAGGTCTATAAAAAAATTGACATTGTTGAGTAACTCTTTTTCTTTTATTGATATTTGTAATAATTTCTAATTATTTTTTGGATATATGAAAATTTTTTTTGGTGTCTAAACATGAAAATAAACAAAACAAACACTATCCTATATTCGAGCGGATGAGCGGATGATTTGCTGGAGAACAACATAAGACTCAAACCAAATAACATGATTAGAGTTACTCTTAGCACCATATCTAGCCATCCAATCCGCAGCTCTATTTGCCTCTCGGGACACCCACTCAACGTGAACAAGCCAAGAACAAAATAAAAACTCTTGAATCTTGTGAACCAAATCTATTATTTCAGATGAATACCCACTTACTATGTAAATAACTAATTAGAATCTTTTATTTTAATTAATGATATATGTAAAATGATGAGTTAAATATAAGAGATATTTCCCTTTAAACTTTACAATTCCAATTTTGAGGATGATGGTGGTGGTGAGGGGCGGAGATAGCAAATCAATTGGGCAGGGTTAACGACGCCGGAAAAGTGGGCCCTACCGATCTTCAATAATTGGGCCAGCTTCACGTAATTGTAGCAGTTCTCATGGCGCTGTGGGTCCCACATTCTTCTCAAAAGTGTTCCTTTCATAAGGTACTTGTGGGCAAGGTACCCGGCTGTCAGCACTTCCTCCTCTTTCTTTTTCTTCTTTTCATCTAGCCTCGACGACTCTTTCTCATCCCTCTCCTTCTTCTTGACGCGTGTCGTTCCTTTTGGGCCTATGTGGGCTTCTTCTGCTGGACTTTTTGGGCCCTTGGAAATGAAAACCGTTGTTCGAAGGAGTCATGAGAGTGGGGTTACACTTAAGACAGTCATAATGCAACATAAATTTGTGAAGCTACACACTTTTAAGATCCAAAATAATTTGTGAAGCTACACACTCTTAAGACCCAAATAAAAGTATGCTTATAGAACATAATTTATATTTCCTAGTACTAGCATAGTAACATGACAGAACAACCATCCTATATAAAAATCACAACAAAAAATAGCAGCATAGCAGAAGAATCATCCTAATCAATCAATTAATCATTAAATTTAAGTACAATTAAATCACAAAACAAAAAACAACAACACATCACTATATATAAAAATCATAAAACACAAAACAACAACACAGCAAAACAGCCATAGCTAATCAATAATCAATTAATCATTCAATCTAAGCACAATTTTAAGTCATTAAGACAGTCACAATCTAAGCACAATTGAGGCACAATACAAAACAAAAACCAGTAGCACAATTTTAATGAAGATTAACAAGATTAACCAATGAACTAAATCAACTGAATCAACACAATTTTAACAAAGATTAACCAGCAAAATAAATCAACTAATCATTCAATGACTCAATCCAAAATAAGAAAATCGAGTATAATACAGCTAGATTCAAATTCCAATCTGAGTAGCATTAGCAGAATCCAAAAATAAACAATGTTTTGAGTAAAGAATGAAGAATAGAGAACAAAATTTAAGAAAATGAAGCCTTTGTCTTCGTTCTGAGTGGTCTAAGCCGAGGTACAGAAGCGCGACGGAGACCAGGTGACGAGCAGGACAAAGGACGATGTAGAAGAGAACGAAGACTGCGAGCAGTGAGTACTAACCTTCGAAGGACGACTGGACGACGTCGATAGTAGAAAACGAAGACTGAGAGCCAACAAGGGTTCTTCTTTGCAGGACACCGACGAAACGAAGATAGGAGCCCCTGATTGTGACGGACGGCGTAGGTGGCTCACTCCTTGCGGTGGTGAGGCTAGGGTTTTTGTTTCTTTGGAGAGGAGGAAGCAGATCGAAGAATTGGAGAAAGGGTTGGTTGTGGCTTCACGCGTGCTTCTTTTTGGTTTTGTTTAGCGCAAAACGGCATCGTTTCATGAGAATCGGCTGGGTCCCAATCCGGTCCAACCAATCGATTCTCAGCCAGTTTAGCGGTTTAAATCTAATTTTTAAATTAATGATTTTGTATGGCAAACCGAACCGTTTTAGCTAATGGTTCACAGTTGAACTGGTCAGACCGACCAGTTTGGTCCAGTTTTCAAAACATTCGTAATTTTTATTTATACTGTTATTTAATATAAATATGCTAGCCTTACTAAAAGCCTACTAGCATTCTCTCTCAATGAGCTTTGACTCTCTCCCTCTGACCTTGATAAACGTTCGCCGGAAAGAGGAAGATTTGGTCTTAAGGAGTACAAAAAATTAAATATGAATGAAGGTAACATAGAAGAACAGGTAACGGATGACATGGAAAAAGGAGGAAGTGCCTTGATGCGTGAGCATCATTTCTATCTTTTCCTAGTGAATTTGCATTTGAATTGTCAAGTTTAATCAAGATTTAAATATTTTTTTAGCCACTATGAATGATACTTTGAGTTGTTTGCAATTATGTTTATTTCAGGTAGCATTCGGATGGATTTGACAAGTTTGTGTACAAAAAAGGAAGAAAGTGAATGATGTTGTCAATCCTGACCTCCTTGCACTCTAACAGAAATAACTTGAGCTACAGAAGTCCAATTGACGCGGTTTTAGTTGCATTGGAAAGCTAACTTCCAGAGCTTTCCAATGATATATAATAGTATACACTTCTTCTCTAACCTGTACGGTCATATTGGCACCTAACTTGGAAAATCCCAAGTTAGGCGCCGGAAGAAGAACTTGCGCTCCAAAGCATGCTGCCAAGGCCATGCCTAACTTCAATTTCTTGAAGTTAGGCACCAATTCAAAGGGAAATACTGGTCCCGCATCCATTAACTAAGAAGCATTTGAAGATTATATTTTTATTTTGATTAAAATTTTTATTTTAATTACAAATAGGAAAAGATATTATTTAGTTTTAGAAAATATATTCTACATTAATTAGAATTAGATATAAAAGAAAAATATTTAGCTCTTCGGGCTCTTCTCTTTTACGCACCTCATTCCACACTTTATAGTTTTTCTGAATCTTAGTTTTCTCTTTGAGCCATGAGCAACGAAACCTCCACTGTTAAGGTTAGGAGCTCTGTTTATTTCTATGGATTGAAATTATTTCTTTTCTATTTTAATTAATGTATTGATTTAGTTTTAAGGATTACTTTCGTACTTAATTTTATGAATCTGGGTAGAATGGAAGTATGACCCTTATTCTAGATGCGTTTCTCACCTAAACACAGCTTAAAAATAAATTCCTCCTAAATTGCTAATTACATGAACTAATTGGAATACATGACATATAATCTTGTTAGCTTTGGGTAATTAGGGTTTTTGTGGCTAATAAACTAGAATTGGACTTAAACCTCTAATTGACATTGAGTGACCAAGGAATTGGCGGTTAACTAGGTTAGAGGAGACTAAATTACTAAGGAATTAGGGTTTAGTCAAATATAGTTTGCCATGAATTGAATCTTCCATGATAAAAATAGTTGGTAAGAAATAGAAATCCAGAAGATAAACAACTCCGAAACCTTAACTGTTTTCTCCTATATTCTTCATATCAATTTTAGTGTTTGTCTTTAATTCTCTGAATTTATTGTTTAATGCCATTGAACTCTCAACATCATTTTCTGTTTGTCTGACTAAATAAATCACTCAACCATTGTTGCTTAATCCATCAATCCTTGTGTCCCGTAGGATCGACCCTCACTCACCTGAGGTATTACTTGGTACAACCCGGTGCACTTGTCGGTTAGTTTGTGGATTTTAAATTCCACACCACGCCTCAGAATAGAAAAAGGAGACTGAAGATAAAAATTAAACCGAGAACAAAGGTGATTCAGAGAAATTCATGAAGCCCAAGATATCCTACCATGACATGGTAGTGGAGAATGGCTTCGGAAAACTAAATCCACAAGAGATTGTAGAAATGGTTTCAGAAGATTATAACTCAGAAGACTTAGTCATGGAATCTTCTATAGACGATGAAGCTCCCTTCGATCCTAAGCCCAACATTGATGTCTCTCTGGAAGAGTATAACGAGTGGTGTAGACCTTGAAAACTATCGTTGATTGTTAAGCCGCTTGGAAAAACCGTTAACCTTCAAGCTCTTGATAGATGGGTACAGAGAAGATGGATGAAAAAAGGAGCGATACGAGTCATGGATCTAGCTGGTAACTTTTCTTGGTTAGGTTCACGGATCAAGACGACTATGCACATGCACTCTTTGAAGGTCCTTGGACGATAGCTGATCATTATCTCTTGGTGCAAAGGTGGAGACCACTCTTCTTACCACAGGAGACAGATATTCAGAAAGTAGCAGTAAGGGTTAGGATCCCCACCTTCCTGCGGAATTATACAATTAATTCTTTCTAGAGAAAGTTGGGAAAGCTCTCAGAACAATGCTCAAAGTGGATGAACTCACCTCCATACACTTTCAAAGGAAATTTGCAAGGATATGCGTGGAAATTGATTTGCGAAAGAAGATGGTTCTGACTATCACATGGGCACAGAATAGAGTATTGTAACGAGGAGGATCGAAACAGCCACTGAAGCTGCTGCCGGGATGACGGAGGGCACTCGGTCTGGCCATCGAGAATCTCTTAACGGTCAAGAGACAAATCAGGACACACAGAATCAACAATCGAATCTAGAAAGGAAAGAAAATCTCGCAGCAATTATTACGAATGACCCACCAATCACACCTGAGGCTAGGCACCAAAACAAGCAAGTTTCCCAAAATATGGCCACCAATCAGAAAAGCATTAATGAGGAGAAAAATGGTAACTCCTTTGGGCCATGGATGATTGTGAAAAGATATCAAAGAAGGAATAAAACTAAAGCTGATTCTTCGAAGAAAAAAAGAAAGGAAGGTTTCCAAAATTCAAGGTTTCACATCCTTGCAGAGGCAAATCAAGAAGATAATCATTCCAATGAAGAGCTACCCTCAAATGGGACCCAAGCTATTAATTCAGGAGATGACAAGGACGCATGTCCAGCAGAACCTAGCAAAAAAAATAACAGCAAATCAGAATCTCAGAAACAGAAATACTCACCATATACAAAAAAATCAACAGAAAAAAAAAATTCCATTCCTATCATTAAAGGAAAATATACAGCAATAAGTAAGAAAATAACACCCGCCGCTAAGCAAATCAAGCAGTTTAGGAAAAAGACCAAGATCATCCAAAGCATCCCCAGAAATCAGGATAAAGAGAAAATTATAGAAGCACACCAAAGCAGTCATGAAGCTTCCCAAAAGAATTAGAAAGGCAAGGATAAAATTCATGATGAATATTGGAGACAATTTTCTTACCTAAACAAGGAGATTGCTAAAGCTGAGTATGTGCAACCAACTCTCCTAGGGGGCTCTTTAGATCATACAACTAAAGTGCTCATCACTAGTATCATGGGAAGTGGGTATAATAATGAGGTCAGTAAGGAAGAAGGGAACAAATCTCCAACCCAAGCGAGTCCAGCTCCAAAAGGAAGGAAAAAAACATAAAAGAACTTGATCTCCAAAAGGGAGAAGTCGCTTATCAAAATGTAGAGATGGACGTTCAAGGCATCAACAGCAAGCCAATGAGGCTCAGTGAATCCTTTTCTTTAAGGGAGTTTTTTGAAATTGTTTTCATCATAGTTTTTCTCATGAATATTTTAATTTGGAACTGTAGAAGTGTGTCTGCTAAAGGATTCCCCATTATTATTAAAGATTTAACCTATCGGTATAATCTGAATTTGTGTGTCCTTCTTGAAACTCATGTTTTAGGATCTAAAGTTGAGGTGATTATCCACAAGCTAGGTTTTGAATCTTGGTGTAGAAGCGAAGCTGAAGGTTTTGCAGGGAGCATTTGGTGCCTTTGGAATAATAAAGAGTGGAATATCAAACCTGTAGAAGTCCATAAGCAATTTATCCATCTGAATATCAAAGATAACAAAAATCAAAACTAGTACTGCACTTGTGTCTACGGCAGCCCACAACCTGGGACCCAGAGTAGCCTTTGGGAGGAGTTAGAAAATTTTGAAATGACTATCTAAGAATCTTGGTGCGTTGGCGGGGATTTTAATTCTATCATTTTCCTTGAAGAAACAGGGGGCAGTTTCAATCTTTCTCAAGACTCAAGAAGATTCCAAGAGTGTATTCAGAATTGTGGCCTAAAGGACTTAGGTTTTCCAGGGACCCCCCTTCACCTGGAAGAGGAATAGAGTCAAACGAAGACTGGATCGGTTTCTTTGCAACTTGGGTTTCAATGATCTCTTCCCATCAGCCGGTGTTAAACATTCCTTAAGTTGAAGTTTGGCCATATTCCCATCCTTTTAGACTTCAATAACTTAGAGACGAGAAGAAAAGATAAACCTTTCAGGCTTCTTGCAGCTTGGTTCCTTCATGAAGCCTACCAAAGATTAGTCAAAAACAGTTGGATCAAGTAGGGAGATCTTGTCTCTAATATTAATAATTTTACGGATAAAGCTAAGATTTGGAAGAAAGAGGTTTTTGGTCACATATTTTGAAAGAAGTAAAGAATCCTCCTCAGACTTGATGGAATTAACCAAAGTCTCTCTTTTAACAATAACCTATTTCTAGAGAAACTCCATAACAACCATTGGAGGGAATACGAAAAGATTGTTGTTCAAGAAGAGAGCTATTGGATGCAGATGTCTAGGTGTAATATCATCAATTTTGAGGACAAGAACTCTAAATACTTTCATTAAAAAGCAAATGGGAGAAGAAGAAGGAACTATGTCACGTTGCTCAAGAACAATGAAGGATAATGGATTGACGATGTGGATGAACTCAAACACCTGGGTGTATCCTTTTTTAAATCTTTATATGCTACTGATAATTACTCTTTGGTGTTTCCTAACTTTTCTATTGCAGGTAAATTTCCTAGAGTGGCAGAAGATGACCTTGTCCACCTAAACAAGAACATCACCTTCGAGGAAGTCAAGCACGCAGTTTTCAATATGGGTAGCTGGAAGGCTCCCGGGAGTGATGGACTCCCAGCAAAGTTCTTTCAACATTCTTGGGATACTGTAGCAGATTTCCTAGTAAGTTGGGTTCAAATGATTTTTAGAAACCCAGAAAATATTGCTAGAGTGAACCAGACTCTTATCTCTATTATTCCTAAAGTCCCTTCCCCGGAGAACTTTGCCCAGTTTAGACCGATCAGCCTATGTAACATTTGCTATAAGATCGTTACCAAGGTGATAGCTAAAAGGATTAAGCCGACCCTAGGGGCTATCGTGTCTAATACTCAAGCAAGCTTCATCCAAGGAAGGGTTAGTGCAGACAATATCTTATTCATCATTGGCACTCTTAAAGACATTGTCATCCCGGATAATATACTAAACGTTATTTATCATTGAATTTCCTCTCCAACTATGAACTTGCTTTGGAATGGGTCTCATTCAGAAACTTTCATCCCGACCAAAGGCATAAGACAGGGAGATCCCTTATCCACTTACCTTTTTGTCCTCTGTATTAAAAGGCTTTCCCATTTAATTAACTCCTTGGTCGAAAAAAAAAGTTGAAAACCTATTACTTTATCTAGAAATGGGTCTCAATTATCTCATCTCTGTTTTTTATATGATCTCGTTCTCTTTGCTCATGTAAATAAAGCTCAAGTCCAAATCATTAAGGAGGCTTTGAGTATTTTCTGTAAAGTTTCCGGTCAGAAAGTCAGTCTCAGCAAGTCTTATGTGTTTTTTTCTAAGAATGCCAACCACAATATTAGAGCAGAGCTCATAAGAGACCTTGGCATTCCCCTAACCAATAACCTAGGAAAGTATCTCGGAGTACCCCTTATTCATGAAAAGTGCAGAAAGCAACACTTTCAGCCGATCATTGACAAGATGCACGCCAAGCTGTCCAGTTTGAATATGAAGACCCTCTCGTTAGCAGGAAGGAGCACTCTTGTTCAATCCATCCTCTCAACGATACCAAGTTATACTATGCAAACTATGAAGATGACTAAAGAAGTTTGTAATCAAATTGATAAGATTTGCAGAAATTTTTTTTGGGGTCAGACACAGGAGATAAAAAGATCCATCTCATCAATTGGGATTCTATTTGCAAGCCTAAAGAGTTGGGAGGCCTAGGTTTGCGTAAGGCTCAAGAAACAAACAACCTTTATCTCATGAAATTGGCGTGGAGTTCAGTCCATAATGACCAAGTACTTTGGGTAAAGGTTATGAAGGCTAAGTATGGCTGTGGTGATAGCCCTATCCTCAAGGTGGCTAAGAGATTAAACTGCTCGAACGTGTGGAGAGGGATTGTTAAAGTCTGGGACGACTTTCAACGCAATCTTGTTTAGCGAATTGGCGACAGTAAGAGCATCAAGATCTAGAAAAGTCACTGGATCCCTGGTATTGAAAATCTTAGTGAGTTATCGCTCAGTCAAATTAGCGATGATAGGGATAACGAAACTCTGGAGGCCTATGCTACGGATGATGGCTACTGGAATTTGGAAAAATTATCTCAAGCCCTCCCAAATGAGGCTGTTGACATGATACGTACTTTAAAAGCTCCAAACCACTCCCTAGGTCGAGACTTTATCAATTGGCGCTCGGAACCACATGGAAGCTTTTCTATTAATTGATCTTATAAGGCTTATTATGTGGAAGTCATAAATCCTGATAAGATTTATAGATTATGTTGGAAAGCCAGAGTGCCTCAGAGACTAAAGACTTTTTCTTGGTTATTAAATCACAACGTTCTATTAACTAATGCCAAGAGAAGGAACCGAGGACTTATTGATAATGGGTGCTGCCCCAGATGCCCAGATCAAGATGAGAGTTTGCTCTATGTTATGAGGGACTGTCCTTTTTTCCGAAGTATTTGGATTAGCAACTCAAACAGAGATCCACACGACCCGTTTTTTAGCCAGTCTCTTCAAGAATGGCTTACGGACAATCTGAATAAGGCCTCTCGCACTGACAGTGAGACTTCATGGCCTACCTTCTTCCTCATCACATGTAATGTCATCTGGAGAAAGAGAAACGATTTAATTTTTCAACAGGAAAACATCCCATTCCAGTAGCAAGTCATTCCTGAAATCAAAGGAGTAGCTAGGAATTATGATGAAGTTCTAGAACTTACTGAGATAAGTAGAATGACTCTGAGAACAATGGCGTCGATTTTGGTTGGGTGGAAACCTCCGAAAAATTATTGGAATAAAATTAATATTGATGGATCAGTCCTCCAAACTTCTTGTTCAGGGGCTTGCGGTGGAATTATCAGGGATTCTAATGGTCTGGTGTTAACTGGTTTCATGATGAACATTGATAAGGTAACCATTATGAAAGCAGAATTGTGGGAATTTATTTGGGCCTTAAGATTGCAATTGATATGGAATTAACAAGATTAAGATAGAATCTGACTTTACCTGCGCGGTTAGGTTGATTCAGAGTAGCTCAACCTCCCTTCATAGAAGCACGACCCTTATTCGTGCCAACAAAGAGCTTCAAGCCAAGTCAGGAGAGTTTAAAATTGATCATATTCTGAGAGAGGCTAATTTTAGTGTAGATGAGCTTGTTAAACACGTCTATAACCTACCAGTGGGTCTTCATCAATTCGTTGCTCCATCCCTTTTATTGCTCATATGCTGGATGCAGATAGAAAGGATATTGAATTTGCTAGAGTAATGAATTTTTAGTTTTTTTTTGTTCTTCTTGAGCCTTATGCCCCTTTCCCCATCAAAAAATATAAATATGTTAGATATANNTCCTAGAAATAAGTTATAATTTTTTTAAAACAAACGCTGCTAACCGGCGATTACCAATTGCACAGAGGTCCTTTGAATATTTAATGGCAGTGCAAGTCTATGTAATAAGATCTATTAATTGCTGTCATTACTAGGAAGGACCATTAACTATTATAAGGGAGTAGAGACTAGAGTTAGTTAAGTCAGTTTGTATAGTTCAGCACCTAACAGTTTTTAGTTTAGTTAGTTTTAGTTAGTAAATTTGGTTATGAATAGTTAGTTAGAGCTTGTCTTTCTTAGTAATTCTTGGTGTGTAATCAAAGTTCAAAACATGTCTATATATAGTGATCGTACCTGACATTTAAGGATAAATCGTAATCAATTCTATACTTTGTATTTTCAATTTCATCATAGTTAAGAAATAAAAAAAATTGATATTATTTGTTAGTCATCTTGCATTATTATGTAATATATGATATAGGATATATATAACACTTGTGGCCAAGTTTATGCCTATGAGGCCTTACTACAAAATTCTTACTAATTGGTGGAAGTTTTATAGTAAAAGTTTTTGAAAATTTTTTTAATATCATCTATTTGTAGTAATTTTTAAAATTTTTTAAATAAATTTGCATATAATTAAAACAGCCATCCACCCAAATACTTAGTTCATATCAAAGATGCAAAATAAGGCAACTTTAAGTGAGAGAGAGAGTAAACAAGACCAACTGATCGAAATCCTAAATTGTAGCCATTATCATTATCGCCGTCGCCGCTACCGTCACTGTCACTACCACCACATACAGCAATTCATCTCCTTGTCACTAGTGCCAATGCTACCACGTACTTCGACAATTTCCTTTCCAGTTGCCTCTTCTGTCGGTGCGTCTCTTGAGATCGCGACACGATACTTTTTGAGAATCTCTTTCTGCGTTTTTTTGTGCATTTCTATGGAAGCTTTTTTCTTTTTTCGTTAATTTTGTGATTTCCTCCACATTAATTTAGTTTGATTGATTACTTCTCTGATTTCGGATTTGGCTTGTTACTTTTGTGATTATTCAATAATTTGATGGCGATACAATTAATATTGTTATTTTTGCTTACTGATTTTGTGACGAAATTTTTGTTTTAATGCAATGAAGGAATTTAGTTAAAACACTATTAAAATTTTGAGAAAATAAAGCTAACGTGTGATAACATGTTCAAGTGGAGAAAGGAATCGATTCGGACACTATTGTAGAAGTATTACTTTTAATTTGTTAGATATGTCATATTATCATGAATAATTGTTAGTTTGAATTAGGGTGCGTTGTTGTGGCAAGCAAATCTGGCAAGAAATATACTTTATATTTTTAATTTCATCATAGTTAAGAAATCAACACTACTACTCTTAGCCTTTTATCCTACATTTCATTACAGCTTCTTCCTTGAGTTGTAATGCCATTTTTCTAATTTTTTTTATTTTTTATTAACAATAATAGATAATTATTTTAAAATGATTTGTTAACTTGGTCTTCATTCCAGAAGAGCCAAGTTCGACCCTCATTGCTTGCAATGCCTTTTTTCTGATTTCACAACCCGCATGCTGACGTCAGCATGACGTCATCGGCACGCAGGTTGACCATTGACCACTTGTTGACCGGACCGGTTCGATTCGGTTTTGATCGGTTTGTACCGGTTTTGACCGGTTCATTTCCTTAAGCGATCAGAATACTAAACCGGACCGGTATAAGGTCCGGTTCACCGATTTTCCGATCGAACCGGTCGGTCCGGTCCGGTTTTTACAACTATGAGTCAGTGCACAACAGAATTTTTATCCTCTCTAGTGCATCTTTTAAAATATTTGAGTCTGGTTTACTATGGAGAATACTTCTCCAGACTACAATTCAAATGTCAAGAACAATTAATTTTTATAGTAGGTTTTTTCCAGCCTTATCCTTGAATAGAGGGAGAAACGCGCGTGATTGATGACGGTAGTTACTCTCGACCATCATCCGTTGCTATTCAATGCTCAGTAGTCAGTACCAATGTACCATCCTCAATAGCACTACAATTTACAAACATCTTTCTTTTATTATTATTTTTTTTTCGTGTGTCTGGAAAGAACAAGAAAAATATACTAAGGAGAACGAGGCATCACCTTAATCAGTATAAGGCTGATTGTTTTTGACGTCCCCTTTAGGCATGAGGTCAGTTGCATTATTTGCAACAATAGAATAATCGGAATGATCTGCAAAAAAGAAATAAAATTACGGTAATTAGTAAATCTTACCACATTGATAAAAAAAAAGTTATGAATTTGGGATCTTAAATATGAATTTAATTTCTTGATATCTGGAGGGGGTTGTTTTAAACCCCTTCATTTTTGGATTTTTTTTAGTAAATAAAATAATTATTTGTAGCGTATTTAATAATTTATATTATATTATTTATTTCGTTTACAGGATAAATGAAATAATTATTAATGTATCTTTTTTGAGTATTAATTTAAATGAGTTAATTTTTAAAAAAATTGATATTATTTTAATCGTAATTTTTTTTTATAATAATACACTTATTTCGATTACATTGTAAACGAGATAGGTGTATTTTTTTAAATTGGAAAAAGCTCTACATCCATGTAAAAATTACATGGATGGTATCCAAGTACCTTCCACTCCACGCGTTTTCTCCCACCCACACACTCATTTGTTTTACACGCGCCTCATATAACGTATATAACGTAATCCTTCTTTTGCGTGATCAACCTTTCTCAACGTAAACCTTTCTCAACGTAAACTTTTCCATATAACGTAATCCAAGTACCTTCTTCTTCTTCTTCTTCTTCTTCTTCTTCTTCTTCTTCTTCTTCTTCTTCTTCTTCTTCTTCTTCTTCTTCTTCTTCCTGCTCTCCTTCTTCTTCAACCTAATTAAATTCGTTGTTCTCCTCTATTCGCGTTTTTCTTCTCTGCATTATGGATCTGGATTGACTTCAACGTAATTAGCTTCGTCGTTCATCTTCTTCTTCGTTTTCTTCTTCGATCTGCACTTATGAATTGAAACAATGAATGAATCAACTTCAAATCAGTTGAATGAGTTCGATTTGGATAATTCTTCCAAAACGTATCAATTTGATGAGGTTTGGATTATTGAATTTTGAATATAATTCAATGGAATGAAATTGCTAATTTTATTTGAAGTGAATTGAATGGACTGAGGTGATCTATATCTGAATTGAATTGAATTGAATTGATAATATGTAACTGTGAGTAACTGTGAGTGTGAGTAACTATGAGTAACTTTTTGGTTCGGTAAGTACTAAAGAGTTGATTCACCATGTTCATGTGTTCGGTTCGGTATGCAGAAAGGAGTAAAAAAAATTAGACGAATATATTCTGTTTTGTTCCCTAAGCACTATATAATTCTTTCACCATAATTAAAATTTTGGTTCACCATAATTACGATTTCGATTCACCGTGCAGACCAGCTGTGTTGTGGATGAAAAATTTGTCCCAAAGGTGGGAATGATTTTCAAGACACTAGAAGAAGTTGGAAAGTTCTACAAATATTATTCCAAACTTGCCAGTTTTTCTACGAAAATAAGGAACACGACTCGGGACGGAGACAAGATTAAGAATTAACTAATTGTATGCATCAGAGAGGGGAGGTGGAAATCAAAGATATCTCCAACTTTGAAGACAAACCCTTCAGCTGGGTTAAATTGTCCGGCCAGAATTTACGTACACATAATGAAGGATGTTGGTCTTTGGACAATTTTCAAAGTTGTTTTAAATCACTCACATCCTTGTTGTTCAGACCAAGCTGAGATGCTCAAACAACACAGGGAGCTTAGCATGTTTGTGCGTCACACCATCGAAACCCACGAGGAAGCTAAGCCGGAATAAGACCGAGCAAAACTTACCAATCATTTGTGGCAGCAGCTGGCAGCCACCGTGAACTAGATTTTATTGAAAAAGATGTGAGGAATTACATCATAAGGGAAGTACGGAATATTTTCGAAGAAGACGATGCCAAAGAATTTGGGAAGTACCTAGTGAGAATGAAAGAGAAAAACCAAAATTTTTTCTTTGAGCTCAACCTTGAAGGCGATCACTGCATTAAACATGCATTCTAGGCTGATGTAAGAAGCAGGGCTGCATTTGATTATTTCGGAGACGTGGTTTCATTTGACACCACCTATAACACAAACAGGTATTCGGTTCATTCATATATATTTTTTATGTTCAGTGCGTATATATATTTCGGTTCACCATCGTCTGCTTGTTTTTTATGCAGGTACAATTTGGTTTTAGGTTCTTTTGTGGGCGTGAATCACCACGGCTAGTCGACACTTCTTGGATGGACGCTGATGAAAAATGAGGACATCTAATCATTCAAATGGCTATTTGAGTGTTGGCTATGTTGCATGGGAGGGAAGGCACCAAAAGGTATTCTTACCAATCAATGCGCATCGATTCAAAGAGCAATTGAGTTGTGCATGCCAACAACAATTCACCGCTGGTGCATCTGGCACATTATGAAGAAGATACCAAGAAAATTAAATGGCTACAAGGGACACAACGAAATTGAATAAGAGATGAGCCATGTTGTTTGGAACTCGTACACAAAAGAAGCATTTGACAGAAACTGGATCGATTTCCTCAGAAAGTACGGCCTCGGAGGCAACAAGTGGCTTTCAGGTAATTGAGATTTCAATTTGAATTATTTTCATGCTCATATCTTTTTTTCCCAAAGCATGCACTGTTTTCGGTTCACCACACCTTATGGGTTCGGTTTGGTTTACAGAGCTGTACGAGGATCGGCATATATGAATTCCAGTTTACTTGGATCACCACTTCTAGGCCGGGATGAAAAGCACACAAAGAAGCGAGAGCATGCATTCATTTTTCAACAAGTTCATCACACGGAATAGCTCTTTGAGACAATTCGTGAAGCAATACGACAATTGCCTAGCAAGTAGAGAGCAAGCAGAGAGAGAATTCGATGCTACAGATTTTCATGCCGTGATACCGTGCGTAACAAAATCAGCAATAGAGGCACAGTTTCAGCATGTATATACCCATGAGAAGTTCAGGGAAGTTCAAGCTCAATTCAGAGGCAAAGTGAACTGTATCACAAGATCAATGCATTTCACCCTAGGTTTCACAACATATGAAGTCATAGAGCAGGTTTTCAACTCCACATTTAACAAGTTTGTCGTCACATACGACGCAGTATCACGAGATGTAAAGTGCCATTGCTTGCTGTTTGAGTCTAGGGACATATTGTGCCGCCATTCCCCAAGTGTCCTAAGCTTTGAGTGAGTAGATAACGTGGCACCGAAATACATATTGGAATGCTGGAGTAAGAACATAAAGAGGAGGCATACACACATCAATAGCAGCCAAGATGAACCTCTACTGGAGCCAAGAAGTAAGAGATTTGACGAATTGGTATTTTGGTCGCACAATATATGTGAATTTGCATCAGAGTCTGAAGAGTTGACCATAATTTTGCACCAAGCATTTGACAAGGTCATGGCAGAGATGGAAGAATATCAAGAGAGAAGCAAAGGAAAAAGTTTGTTAACCCACGAAGAAGCGACATTAAGCAATGTGAATGACCTTCAAAGCCCACCACGTGTCAAAACAAGAGGTCAGCCCAAGAACAGACTTGGATCAAACCTGAAAAAAAGATCTCAAATTCCATAAACAAAAAGAAAAAGACAGCTCCAAGCGAGGTAAAATTGACTTGCTTTTGATTAGTTAAAAATTCAATTGTTTATTTTGCTAATATACAATTAATTATGTCTTTTGTAGTTGAACCTTTTAGACTCTGGATCATCAATTCAGTCAAGCTCCACTCTTTACAATGCACCAGATATTAATTATCCAAGAGAGGATTGTACAAGTTTTAGTTTTTATTAATGTAAATTTTTGTTCACCCATGAGCAAATTTCGGTTCGCCCAGTGTATTAATTTCGGTTCACTGTGTTCAGGGTTCATGGTTCAGGGTTCAGGGTTCAGGGTTAGGGGTTTAGGGTTTAGGGGTTCAGGGTTCAGGGTTTAGGGTTTCAGGGTTTAGGGTTTTAGGGGTTTAGGGTTCAAGGTTTAGGGTTTAAGGTTTTGGGGGTTTAGGACTTTAGGGTTTAGGGTTTAGGGTTTTAGGGTTTAGTGTTTTAGGGGTTTAGGGTTTATGGGTTCAGGGTTCATTGTTCAACATTCTGGTTTTAGTATTTAGGGTTTAGGATTTAGTGGTTGAGGGTTCAGAGTTTAGAGTTTAGGATTTAGGGTTCAGGGTTTAGGGGTTCAGTGTGTTTCCAACTTTCGGTTTGCCCATTGTATTAATTTCGGTTAACTGTGTTCTTTTGGAGTTCGTAACGTATTGGTAAATATAGTGATTGCAATCACTGAGAATCTGGAATAAAACAGTAGCCAAACAATTCCAACCGAATTAACATCTCAGATGAGTATTCCATCTTGAATCAAATATAAATATTAACATTAACATTTAGATTAATATTGACATATATACATTTGAAGTAAGCATTTTTTGCTTTTTAAACAAGTTAAATAAAATATTGTTAATTACAATAGCCAATCATAGTATATGCTATTTACTATCTAAATCTCTAGATGTGAATTTACAATAAGGGCTAGAGAGGGCAGCAGATGGCTTCGGGAATCTTATTACTTCAGATTCCCAAATCACTTGATCTCTGATTTTGTTCATTTCATGCAACAGAATGTGTGGACCATATTGGTACCTGAAGCTATCAATCTCTCCCTACATTTCAATTGAAAGGAATTAGTTATATAAGAAATGAACCCAATTGAAATCAGAAAAGAAAGAAGTTTATAAATTTATAAAGTACTTACTTGTGTCCAAGCTCTATATTTATATCTCTTCGCGCTTTTGATCTTTTGTGGATCAATTGTTTCAAGCCATTTCATGACGTATATTCCACAATCATAGCTAAGCAAGAATTGAGTATAATACGATTAATAGTATACAAAATAAAACATATTAAAAATAGCACTATAGAAGAGAAAGATTCTTATTTTGTATGTTGACCATTCAATTGGATATACTCTGCTTCTACTCCCACTCCATCCTCCATTAAGGGTTCCACCCCAGTATAAACCCTCATCTGAGAAATTATTAATCCCTGAAAGGTATGCAAAAATTGAAAAAAATAAATCAACAACACTCAACCGAACTCATTTCATGTACTGAATAATTTGAATAATTTACAAGAAAATAACTTACAACAAATTTATTCAGTTTCTTCCTCGAATCAGGTATATCTTTTGGCAGCTTATTGATAGGGTCAATGACATAGAATTTCTTTTTGTTGACATCGACAATCCACAACCACCAATGGGCTCCATTGCAAATTGGCACAAATAGCTGAAGTTTGGGAAAATTATAGAATATTTCAGTCGAAACAATAGCAAACAAGAGAATTATCAAAAATTTTTTAGAAATTACAACTTACAAATGGATGCGATGCAAGTTTCTTTTTGTCAAGAAACTGGCGGTGGTGGGCATACTGCTCAATATCAAACCTGTAGGCCTTGTTTGTCCTCTTATTACTGTAGGACTCGCCATATGTTCCCAACATAAAATTCTGCAAAATGAATATCAATTAAATCACATTTCCACCGAACCCAACACAATTCATATACTGAATAAAATTGAAAAATATTCAATCATCAAGAGAAAAGTTTTCTTCATGTAAAAGAACTCAACAAAACACATAACAATCAGGTGAATCATTATTAACATTCCCACCGAACTGAAAAGTAATCAACAGTGAATAAGAAATTTAGCTTACCTCAATATCCAGTGGCACAATGTACATTTGTTCCTGATACCGCCGAACTTTTATTTGGTTGAGAATCATGCTTTGTATGCTAACCACCTACAGGATAAAAATTTATGAGATATATTATATAAGAGTGTTTAGAAAAATCATTAACGTTATTGCAACTGGCAAAGAATTTACCGAGGCATGCACGTGTTCTTTGGGCATTAGAGACATAAAATATTCTCTTAACCCCTCGTAAAGTGCCTCATGTTTCAAGACAAATATTGTATCATATTCATTGCTACCATCTCTTGTCTGTTTTACATGTGTCATCCAATGATAACACTTTTCAATCAACTCGTTCGTGATTTTTATCTTTTTCTCCAGGATTTTGTAAACTTCAGCAGCTGGTAAGGATGGCTCTGAAGTTGTGTTGCTTCAACAAACTTTAATGCTGCTGTCACTCCAGCATCTACCACCGCCTCTTCCAGGATTTCGAGCTGTGAAACACTCGTTTAAGAGGGCTGAGTTGGTTGAGATGCTGGTGGACTTATCCCAAGGTTAAATGAATGCCTTTCATCTTTCCTTTCCCTAGGTTGAGTAGCACTGCAAGATGATAGATATTTAACAAAGATATTAAACAAAAATGATATTAATCATTATAGTGAACCTAAATCCAAGCTTACAGTGAACCGAAATGATATTAAACAAAAATGATATTAAAGAAAAGCAAGTAACATACCTATCAAATGATGACAAGATTAGAGTTTCTTGTTCTGATTGCCGTGTCACCGGAGGTTCTTGGGATTGTTCTTCATCCGAAACTTCATAGACATTGTCATGTTTGAAAAACTCTTCAATAACAAAACTTGTAGGAGACCTTGTAACACCCTGCTTTATGGGTTCTGAAGGACAGCTATAAGAAACAGAAGAGAGTCTAAAGACAACAACACATTGAATTCATTTCTGGTTTCAACTGAACCATATTTAAACCATGTATAAGCAGTAAACATTATCGGTATTTATATAAGCAGTAAAACTTACACATCAACAGGTGCTTCTTATTCATATTACTGCGCTGTTGGTTCTTCGCAGGGCTGTTGTTACTGTTCCAGAGGTCTGCTGCATTAAACAGTAAACATTTCTATAATTATCCCAAACTATTATCATATTTAACAATGATATTTAACAGAAATGACATTAATCATTATAGTGAACTAAAATCCAAACTAATAGTGAACCTAAATCCAAACTTATAGTGAACCGAAATTATATTAAACAAAAGTGATATTAAAGAATTTTATGCTTACACATTAACAGGTGCTTCTTGTTCTGATTGCTGTGCCACCGGAGATTCTTGGGATTGTTGCTGTTGTTCTTTGGCAGGGCTATTGCATTAAATAGAAAACAGTTCAATAACAACCCAGAATTATTATCCTATACCATTAAAATTAATAAAAATAATTTTTATGTGAAACTTACTCTTTATTAGAAACTTTATAGACATAGTCATCTTTGAATAAGTCTTCAATTATAGAACTCGTAAGAGACACTGTAACACCCTGCTTTTTGGGTTCTGGAGGGCAGCTGTAATAAATAGAAGAGAGTCCAAAGACAAGAACACATTGAATTCATTTTTGGTTTCAACTGAACCATAATTAAACCATGTATAAGCAGTAAACATTGAACAAGATTCATGTGGTGAATAAATATTTATTAACTTACTCATTATTAGAAGTTTGTTGTGTTTCGTTTTGTGGAGGGACATATATGAAGTCATCTCTGATCAACTCTTCCTGAATAGAACTTGGAAGAGACAATGCAAGAGGAGGTCTAAGGAATGTAAACAAGGATAAAGTTAATGTTAAATAATTAGAATTTGTTTTGAAAAATAGGAATTTTCACATTAAAAAACTCACACTTCCAAAGGTTGAGAACGAGTTTCTTGTTGAAACTCAATGATTTGTAGCTCAGAATCAGGTGTAGCTCTAGTGACATTTAAACACATTTTTCTTGTGATTAATTAAACAAAAATTATTAACTAAATCTAAAAGAGTAACATAAATATTTTTAACTTACACTGGTGGAGTTTTAAAAGTCTTTCTTGGGAAGATTTTTTTTTCTAAAATATTTGACCGGGCTTTCCGGGATATTTTTCTTAAAAAAATGATAACAAATTAAAATTAGAAACCAAGATTAAAAGCAGAGGTCTAAAAACACATTAAATTCATTTTTGGGCAACCACTGAAGCGAAAGTACAATATGCAGTGAACCAATTTACCTGGTATTGCTCACGGTATTTACAGAAGGTGTAGAGCTTCCTTGAGTCTGTAAGAGTTGCTCGCTATCCAGATTTACAATCAGCACTCTAAGCAAGATAAATAAATATTAGTAATTGAATCTAGAGGAATTAGAAAAGGTTGTAGGAAAAGTAAGCAAAGAAAGAAAAAGAACTCGGGAATAATAAGCTGAATCTTATGTCTGAGAGAATTCATTTTGTGCCTTTGGAGAGTCAAACTGATCCGGAGCAATGTTTGTTGACTGAGCTCCATCATTTCTTTTCTTTGATCTCTTTTCCCTTATCGTCTCCAATGCTCGTTTTCTTCTTTCTGCAGCATTCTCTTTTGCTTGTTCAGTTCTGAAAGTTCATAAAATAAGTATCAAGGAACCTAAAACGTAAGTATCAATAAAAGAAAATATGATTCGAGAAACTTACTCCTTGTCAGATTGGGCATGTGTTTTTGCCACCCTTTGCGGTTGTTTTCTTTTTATTATGGGTGTTTTATCGATTTCATTTTCTCTGAAATACAGACAAACACATCGAATTCATACTGGAGACAAGACAGTAATAATGAAGTCAACCAAACTGACAGACACCACCAAACCCAACTAAATTAAAGTGCTAAAACAAAAATTAGAAGCTCACCGAACCGAAATTAATTCATTTGCTGAACAAAAGGTCATACATATGCAATCAACAAAACAACTCACAGAAATTACGCAATACTTATTGGCTTTCAGATTCGCTTGTGCTTTGTGAATCTATCGGCACAGGCTTTGTTTTTTGGTTTGTTTTTTAACCACCTTCGGTGGTTGTTTTCTTTTCTTTGTTCCAGTTTTTTTTTTTATTTCTTCTTCTCTGCAATACACAAGAACAAGCGCATAAGAATAAATTTAACTAAATACAAGTTAAATGAAATCAATATGAAAACTAAACTTATTGGCTTTCGGATTCAGATTCGAAAAGTCTTTCCTCTTTCGAAGAAGAATACGTCTCGACAATTTTCTTTTTTATTTTCTTTCCTTTTTCTTTCTTGTCCAAGTTACTTGTTTTTGTTTTTTCTTTCTTTTTTTTCCTTTCTGTACAGAAGTTCCTAAAATAGAAACAAGGACTCAATTATTTAATCATCAAGAAAACACATTAACAATCCGGTGAAACAAATGAAGCAATCCCACCAAATCGAAAAATAGTCATATGGTGAATAGTACATGACAACTATTTAATCATCAAGAAAAATATTTCTTAATGGAGAAACATTCAAGTGAACAAACTAACATTTGCAAGTAGGACAAATAAATTAATTATAACCTAAAACAGAAGTTTATTTAGTTAGTAGAGTATTTTAAAAGCATTTGAAAGCAAATTTTTGGGGGAATTTTAGTAGAGTATTTACCAATGGTTCTGTTGCTTTGGATGAAATCCGTTCAAGCATCATTTGCCTTGTTTCAATAGGCCACTGATGAGCGGATAATTTATATGCTTTTTGGCATTGTTTTTAGTATATTTTTAATAGAATCTAGTTACTTTTAGGGATGTTTTTAATAGATTTTATGTTAAATTCACATATCTGGACTTTACTATGAGTTTGTGTGTTTTTCTGTAATTTCAGGTATTTTCTGGCTGAAATTGAGGGACTTGAGCAGAAATCAGATTCAGAGGTTGAAGAAGGACTGCTGATGCTGTTGGATTCTGACCTCCCTGCACTCAAAGTGGATTTTCTGGAGCTACAGAACTCGAAATGGCACGCTTCCAATTGCGTTGGAAAGTAGACTTTCAGGGCTTTCCAGCAATATATAATAGTCCATACTTTGGCCAAGAATAGACGACGTAAACTGGCGTTCAACACCAGCTTTCTGCCCAAATCTGGCGTAAAATTAAAGTGTAATCACGATTCTGCGTACCAAGTTTTTGGCGCCGTTGCCGGGGATTGTTCGACTTTGGACAACTGACGGTTCATCTTGTTGCTCAGATTAGGTAATTTTCTTTTTGTTTTGTTTTCAAAAATTTTTCAAAAATATTTCAAAAAAATTTCTCCTTTGTTTTCAAAAAAAAAAAAGTTTAAAATAAAAATGTTTTCAAAAATGTAATTTTCTTCAGAATTTTTAAAGAATGAATTCTAGTGTTTCATGAAGCATGGCTGGCTGTAAAGCCATGTCTAATACGACTGTAGGGCATGTTAGACGTGTCATGTCTGAGTTACATACTAAAGCTTGGCTGGCTATTAAGCCATGCCTGACCCTTTGATTGGAGCTTTAGAGCATAAGATTCCTGGAATTCATATTAAAAATTCTGAATCCTTATTTTTCTCTTTTCTAAATAATTTTCGAAAAATATAAAATAAAAATCCAAAAAAATTAGAAAATCATAAAAAAAAAAAATCAAAAATATTTTTGTGTTTCTTGGTTGAGTCTTGAGTCATGTTATAAGTTTGGTGTCAATTGCATGTGCATCTTGCATTTTTTCGAAAATTCATGCATTCATAGTGTTCTTCATGATCTTCAAGTTGTTCTTGGTAAGTCTTCTTGTTTGATCTTTGCATTTGCATGTTTTGTGTCTTTTCTTGTTTTTCATATGCATTCTTGAATTCTTAGTGTCTAAGCATTAAAGAATTCTAAGTTTGGTGTCTTGCATGTTTTCTTTGCATTAAAAATTTTTCAAAAATATATTCTTGATGTTCATCATGATATTCACGGTGTTCTTGGTGTTCATCTTAACATTCATAGCATTCTTGCATACATTCATAGTTTTGATCCATAACTTTCATGCATTGCATCATTTTTCTTGTTTTTCTCTCTCATCATAAAAATTCAAAAATCAAAAAAATATCTTTCCCTTTTTCTCTCTTAAAATTTCGAAAATTAGATTTGACTTTTTCAAAAATTTTTAAAATCTAGTTGTTCTTATGAGTCAAATCAAATTTTCAATTTAAAAATCTCATCTTTTTCAAAAATCAAATCTTTTTCATTTTTCTTAGTTATTTTCGAAAATTTTAAAAATATTTTTCAAAAATATTTTTCTTATTTTTTATATCAAATTTTCAAAAATAACAATAACAATTAATGTTTTGATTCAAAAATTTCAAGTTTGTTACTTGCTTGTTAAGAAAGGTTCAAACTTTAAGTTCTAGAATCATATCTTGTGATTTCTTGTGAATCAAGTCATTAATTGTGATTTTCAAAAATCAAATCTTTTTCAAAAACTAATTTCAATCATATCTTTTCAAAATATCTTCTTATCTTATCTTTTTCAAAAATTTGATTTCAAAAATATCTTTTCTAACTTCCTAACTTCTTATCTTTTCAAATTTGTTTCAACTAACTAACTAACTTTTTGTTTGTTTCTCATCTTTTTCAAAACTACCTAACTAACTCTCTCTCTCTCATTTTCGAAAATATCTTCCCCTTTTTTCAAAAATTTCTTTTTAATTAACTAATTATTCTTATTTTTATTTTTGATTTAAAAAAATTTTTTTTTTTTCGAAAAATACTAACATTTTTCAAAAACCATTTTCGAAAATCACTAACTGTTTTTCAAAAATATTTTTCGAAAATTCTCTCTCTCCCATCTTATTCTATTTATTCATTCATTTACTAACATCTCATCTCACATCTCAACCCTCCTCACAGTTGTGTTTCTTTCATTATATTACATTCTTTGTCTCCCCCTCTTCTTCTACTCACACAGGGATCCCTATACTGTGGTATAAAGGATCCATATTATTATTATTATATTCTCTGTGCCTTCTTCTTTGTCATATGAGCAGGAGCAAGGACAAGAACATTCTTGTTGAAGCAGATCCAGAACCTGAAAGGACTCTGAAGAGAAAATTAAGAGAAGCTAAATTACAACAATCCAGAGATAACCTTTCAGAAATTTTCGAACAGGAAGAGGAGATGGCAGCCGAAAATAATAATAATGCAAGGAGGATGCTTGGTGACTTTACTGCACCTAATTCCAATTTACATGGAAGAAGCATCTCCATTCCTGCCATTGGAGCAAACAACTTTGAGCTGAAACCTCAATTAGTTTCTCTGATGCAGCAGAACTGCAAGTTTCATGGACTTCCATCTGAAGATCCTTTTCAGTTCTTAACTGAATTCTTGCAGATATGTGATACTGTTAAGACTAATGGAGTAGATCCTGAAGTCTACAAGCTCATGCTTTTCCC
>NC_029790.2:23200015-23200806 GCF_000816755.2 Arachis ipaensis | reverse complement strand
ATCCTAGGAAGACCTTTCCTAGCCACAGCAAGAGCTGTGATTGATGTTGACAGAGGTGAACTAGTCCTTCAATGGAATGAGGACTCCCTTGTGTTTAAAACTCAAGGATCTCCCTCTGCAACCATGGAGAGGAAGCATGAAAAGCTTCTCTCAAAGCAGAGTCAAACAAAGCCCCCACAGTCAAACTCTAAGTTTGGTGTTGGGAGGCCACAACTAAACTCTAAGTTTGGTGTTGAACTCCCATATCCAAACTCTAAGTTTGGTGTTGGGAGGTCTCAACAAAGCTCTGCACATCTGTGAGGCTCCATGAGAGCCCACTGTCAAGCTATTGACATTAAAGAAGTGCTTGTTGGGAGGCAACCCAATGTTTATTTATCTAATTCTATTATTGTTTTTCATGTTTTCTTAGGTTCATGATCATGTGGAGTCACAGAATAAATAGAAAAATTGAAAACAGAATCAAAAATAGCAGAAGAAAAATCACACCCTGGAGGAGCATCTGTCTGGCATTCAGCACCAGAACAGAGCATGGTTCTGGTGCTGAACGCCCAAAATGGGCAGCTTCTGGGCGCTGAACGCCAGAACAGGCATGGTTCTGGCGTTCAACGCCAGAAATGGCAATAAATGGGCGTTGAACGCCCAAAATGGGCACCAACCTGGCGCTGAACGCCCAGAGTTGTGTGCAAGGGCATTTTACATGCCTTAATGGGTGCAGGGATGTAAATCCTTGAACACCTCAGGATCTGTGGACCCCACAGGATCATCTCAGGATCTGTGGACCCCACAGGATC
>NC_029790.2:23194179-23199686 GCF_000816755.2 Arachis ipaensis | reverse complement strand
CTAATTGGGGACTTTAGCAAAGCTGAGTCACAATCTGAAAAGGTTCACCCAATTATGTGTCTGTGGCATTTATGTATCCGGTGGTAATACTGGAAAACAAAGTGCTTAGGGCCACGGCCAAGACTCATAAAACAGCTGTATTCAAGAATCATCATAATGAACTAGGAGAATCAATAACACTATCTGAACTCTGAGTTCCTATAGATGCCAATCATTCTGAACCTCAATGGATAAAGTGAGATGCCAAAACTATTCAAGAGGCAAAAAGCTACAAGTCCCGCTCATCTGATTGGAGCTATGTTTCATTGATAGTTTAGAATTTATAGTATATTCTATTCTTTTTATCCTATTTTGATTTTCAGTTGCTTGGGGACAAGCAACAATATAAGTTTAGTGTTGTGATGAGCGGATAATTTATACGCTTTTTGGCATTGTTTTTAGTATATTTTTAGTAGAATCTAGTTACTTTTAGGGATGTTTTTAATAGATTTTATGTTAAATTCACATTTCTGGACTTTACTATGAGTTTGTGTGTTTTTCTGTGATTTCAGGTATTTTCTGGCTGAAATTGAGGGACTTGAGCAGAAATCAGATTCAGAGGTTGAAGAAGGACTGCTGATGCTGTTGGATTCTGACCTCCCTGCACTCAAAGTGGATTTTCTGGAGCTACAAAATTCAAAATGGCACGCTTCCAATTGCGTTGGAAAGTAGACATCCAGGGCTTTCCAGAAATATATAATAGTCCATACTTTGGCCAAGAATAGATGACGTAAACTGGCGTTCAACGCCAGCTTTCTGCCCAAATCTGGCGTCCAGCGCCAGAAAAGGAGCCAAAACTAGAGTTGAACGCCCAAACTGGCACAAAAGCTGGCGTTCAACTCCAAAAAGGACCTCTACACGTGCAACACTCAAGCTCAGCCCAAGCACACACCAAGTGGGCCCCGGAAGTGGATTTATGCATCAATTACTTACTTCTGTAAACCCTAGTAGCTAGTTTATTATAAATAGGACATTTCACTATTATATTTGACATCTTTGGACGCCTAGTTCTTAGATCAGAGGGGCTGGCCATTCGGCCATGCCTGAACCTTTCACTTATGTATTTTTAACGGTAGAGTTTCTACACTCCATAGATTAGAAAGGAGTAAGACTGATTGGATGAAGATAGCAGGAAAGCAGAGGTTCAGAGGAACGAAAGCATCTCCATTCGCTTATCTGAAATTCTCACCAATGAATTACATAAGTATCTCTATCCCTATTCTATTATTTATTTTCGAAAACCCATTACTGTTTGATATCCACCTGACTGAGGTTTGCAAGGTGACCATAGCTTGCTTCATACCAACAATCTCCGTGGGATTCGACCCTTACTTACGTAAGGTATTACTTGGACGACCCAGTGCACTTGCTGGTTAGTTACACGGAGTTGTGAACCATGGCCTTGGCATCATGTTTTTGGCGCCATTTCCAGGGAAAGAAAGAGCAATGAATTTTACAAAATTAAAGTGTAATCACGATTCCGCGTACCAGCCACCCACTGTGCAGGGGGAGCATTAGGTGCAAACGGGCGGGGGAACTTGGTTTCGTGGAAGTATATCAACATTAACACAAAAATATAGCCATCAACAGACTGTTTCTTTCTCCTTTCTCTTGTTTTCAACTCCTTTCATCAAGAAGTTGAGCACATATTTTGCCGAATCCCATCCCCGATTGTTGTCCACATGAAAGATCGGTGGCTTATGGATTGGGAAGGCCACAGTTACCGTTGTGGGAAGCAAGAAGCACTTTTGTATGAAGACAACAAAAGTTCTCTTGAATTTTTTCCGGTTCTCCTCCCCTTCCACACTCATATCCAGCACATTCCTTGTCTGCTGGATTCAGGTTGTTGTAATCAACCTTATTAGGAAAACGATTCCCTACAATATTTTAATAGAAAAAATCAGTCAAAAACGGTCAGTTTAATTTTCTGGACACCAATGAACTGAAAATAAGCAGTAAGTGCAAAGTGTATTACCTCCGTTGGTTATGCCCAATGCAGTTGCTACTTTCCGAGGAGTTATGTATATTTTACCCTAGAGAGTTTTCAGGCATCCTTTCTCTTCATCAAAGCGATCAAGCAATTCTTTCAACAGGGTATTAGAGACATTCATTTCTGGGACATTTGCCAGGATACCAAATCTCATTTCTTCCACTATATCTTTCTTTTCTTGACTCATATCCCTGTACACTGTTGCTATTGCCTTTGTTTGGCATTTGCAATAATGAGTTTTCTGCAAGTTTTGAAACAGAATGTGAGGATATATTTATAATACAAAATAGATATTATTCTAATGAAAGCAGATAAATATATTTAATCTGCTTACGTTATAGTGCGGCTTCTCCTTCATTGATGCCATTGTCTTGTTCTGTCTTGCTGTAATGAAAAATTTTAGTCAATACTTCATTTAATACATCAACAAGCACAAGCATGTATATCTTAATCAAGTCAATTGAAATGTCACAAGCCACCGAACCGAAACTCATTCATGCATAGAACCAAAATCACAAAGGCCACCGAACCAAAACTCATTCATGCACAGAACCAAAATTACAAAGGCCACCGAGCCGAAAAACATTCATGTGGTTAATAAATGATGATCAACTTTCAGTCAACAAGAATAGTATTCCTCCATGCAAAAGAAGTACTGAAGATAGTAACAATCAATTTCAAAGCTCTAGTTAAACTATCCACACAAATAAGAACAAGCACGTATATCTTAATCAAATCAACATCTTCCAAAAGAAAAGTTTTTCAAATTTCATGAATTAGGTGTTCTTTCAAAATGACATTTGCAAATTGGCTTCTTTAAACACTCTTACTGAAACTTGATATCTTTCTTTAAGTATCAAGGTTAACTACCATTCATGCTGAAATCTATCTAATATAATGAGACAATTTTACAGTAGTATGGCTTATCAAAGTGAAAGAGTTGTCTCTAATGTCAATTGTCCTAAACAAAACTCATTTACATCAAGTCTCGAGATATTGTCAATTTTTCTGCTGAAATTGGTGACAAGTGTAACTCATGCTTAAAAAATTTGTAGAAAGGGAGATATTGTCTTGTTCTGTTTTGCTGTAATAAAAAATTTTAGTCAATACTTCATTCAATACACAAACAAATACAAGCATGTATATCTTAATCAAGTCAATTAAAATGCCACAAGCCACCAAACCAAAACTCATTCATGCACAGAACCAAAATCACAAAGGCCACCGAACCGAAAAACGTTCATGTGGTTAATAAATGATGATCGACTTTCAATAAAAAAAGAATAGTATTCTTCCATGCAAAAGTACTGAAGATAGTAATAACCAATTTCAAAGCTCTAGCTAAACTATCCACACCAGTAAGAACAACATGTATATCTTAAAACCCTAGTTACACTATCCACTGAATTAAATGAAAATAACAACAAATTTCATTCCAAGCCCTAGTTATACTGTAAAAATCATTCACAATAGTTCCATCTACTAAACAAAGCAAATCAATCCAGTAAAACTAAAATGCAACTAGGAGAAACGCGACATTGCAAGATTTCAAATGAACAGTAGTTTTCTCATACCTTTGGTAGTCTTTGTTGTTGTTTTTGTTCATTTCTGGTTGTTGCTTGCGAAATCTTCTTCCGATTTCTTTCCAGTAGTGGTTTCCGCAGAGAATGTGATTGAAGTTTGAGTGATGTTGAGAGAGATTCGAAGAGAATGAGTGGTTTCGTGTATTGGTTTCGTGTTGAAGAAGATGTAACGTTTTTTCATAATGAAGCGTAGGGGTGGCAACACTACCCGAACCCCGCGGGTACCCACCCTGCCCCTACCCGCTCGGGGCGGGTAATTACCCGCCCCGCACCGGGGCGGGTTTTAACGGGGCGGGTTCTTGGGCGCGAATGAAAAAAGAGGGGTTTCTTTCGTCTGGCGCGTGTTTTCACTCGCCATTTAATGCGCCTGATTCTATCTGGGCTTGGGCCAACTTGGTTATATGATTATATGGACGTGTAGCAGCCCTGTTTCAAATTCTATATATCTCGAGATACATTAAACAAGATACATTCATAATTATCTCGTTTACACTGTAAACCAGAATACGAGATAAATCAATGTGATATAAATGAGTAAATACGCTACAAATTACATATTTCAGTAAATAAAATAATTAAATTATTTATTTATAAAAAGAATCCCCTTTTTTTTTCGTTTTTGTTTTTCGATTAGACTTAAAATACTATCTGCAATTAGTATAAAATATATATCAAAATATAAATACACATTGAAAATAAATAAAATAATATATATATATTTATAGACAAATACATAATGACTGACTTTAATATATGCCTAAATAATTATACATCTCACATTCATTGTGACCTCCATAAATATTTTGACAATCGGAATCAATGAGTTTTTTATCCCTTGATCCGTTACATCCGTAGAAGTTAGGAAAATCATGTTTGTTACTAATCGATAGAATTTCGCATGACAATATGGATTTTTCCAAAATTCAATAGATTAGAAATGCAACACAATCGACTGAATTTCGCACGCCAATATAAATTTTTTCAAAATTCAATCAATTGAAGGTGTTACACAATCAATTGAATTGCGCTATACCATAGTCTTTCTTTTTTTGGCAATATGATTAAAACTCTTAGAGGCTCTCCTCGTTCCATTCATATTATACAACATCAATAGAGTTGTTTTCATGCTTTTATGTTTAATTCCTATCATTTTTACGCTATTAGTTGTTGTAAAGAAAATCTTTGCCTTTTTTATTTACAATCTCATTGGAAAGACTATCACTCTTTTTTTCCTTGGGACATTTCTCAACAACATTAAAAATATTTTTTATTTTTTACATTTTTAGAATTATTTTACCTAAAATTTATGCAATTCAATCGATTGTGTAATACTTCTAATCGATTGAATTTTGAAAAAACTCATATTGCTGTTGCAAATTTAATCTATGTTACACTACTAATCGATTGATAAGAAAAAACTCATTGAATAGCATAATTCAATCGATTGTATAATATTTTCAATCAATTGAATTTTGAAAAAATCCATATTGTCGTGCGAAATTCAATCGATTGTGTTACACTTCCAATTGATTGAAGTTTGGAAAAACCCATATTGTCGAAATTCAATCAATTGGTTGTATTTCCAATCGATTGAATTACCAACAAATATTATTTCTCTAGCTTTTACGGATGCAAGGGATCAATAGATAAAAAATTCGTTGATTCGCACTCCCAAAATATTTATGGAGGTCACAATTAATCCAAAATATTTATGGAGGTCACGATTAATAAAAAATCTATTTTGTTATTGTTTTTGTTTCTTTTAATAAATATGATAGATGAATAATAAAATAATAATTTATAAAATAAAAGATAAAATTTATAATTAAAATTAAATAAAAATTATTTAATAATTATTAAAAAATTTTAAAAATATATTTTATTGTTGAAAGTTG
>NC_029790.2:23188547-23193557 GCF_000816755.2 Arachis ipaensis | reverse complement strand
AACGTTACTCTGAAATCCTTTGCCTTGAAAATCTAAATAAACATCTGCTACAACTTTCGCTTTAGCTTTTGGTTACTGTCACCGAAAATTGGCAGGACAACTTTTATTATTCCGCAAAAAGTGCAAATAATCTAAAATTTATATTTTATTATACACAATTAATTAAAGTAGTTAGACACTTTTGAAATGGTAAAATATCACAAATCCATCATCAAAGACCTACTCAATGTAAATAGGTGGTTGAAACATTAAAAATATTGTCTTCTGACGACAGATTGAAAGGCTATTTTGGTGAATATATGTGGTATCGTATAATAGAATCGCTTGTCTTCAAATTTTTACAAGTCAATTTAGTTACAGAAATTGTTCTTTTCATCTGCTGAATTCAGATTGATAACGAAGGAATTGAATCAAGAGAAATTCTTACCAAAGAAGCTAGAGGTTAAGAAAACTTTCAGTAACGAATTTGCTTCTTTCTCACGTTTTAGTTCATTTCGATTAATGCACATAATTGCTATTTCGCTTCTTGTTTTACTTTTACATGGTATATGAACATCAGACATGGTAACATTATGTTCTTTGATACTATTAGTCTTCAAGCAAATAAAGTTCATTATGTCATTGCTAACAATATATATAAATCATGGATAAATTATTGGATTTCAACATGGAAGGCAAAAGATAAATTAAAAATGAAACTCTTAAACTAGAATGGTACAAACTTAGCTGTTCATGTTCTACATTTCTTTCATCAGTGATTCTGCAATCTTAGTGGCAATACAATATGCTGTGGACTGAATTGTTATCATGGGGTTGACACCAACAGCATTGGGAAACACACTTGCATCACACACATACAACCCTTCTGCTTCCCAACTCTCGCCATTTTCATCGAGTGCGCCGTCATCTTCGGTGGCGCCCATCCTACAACTTGCCATCTGATGTGCAGTAGTGAAAATAGTCCAAAGTTCATTCCTTGAGCTGGGACCACCGGGCACTGTGACTGTGTCCAGAAACTCCTCAAAATCTTCCTCCTTGATCCCTTTGCATTTGATTCTTTGGCCATCACTCCTGTAAGTGCCGACTTCTACAGCTCCGGCCGCAACCAAGATCCTCAAGGCCTTCCTCAATCCAATTCTAAGGCTTTCCTTGTCCACTTGGTCAAGTCTGTAAGAAACTCTGCCTTCAGCCTTTACTTCTCCTGACCCTTTGTCTCTTACCAATGCAAAAAGGTTAGCAGTTCTTGCATACTTCGCCAACCTGTCTTTCGCATCGAGCCCTGAGACCCATGGAACCAATGTTGAAAATGATCCCGGTCCTAGAGCAGGTGCTTCTATAATGAATTTTGGGGTGGAATCCTCTGCAAATTCTTTGTGGATTGCAGTTATGATTCCTCCCTCATAGTTAGTACCACCGAAGTTTGTCATGTCTTCCGGGAAGTAGCCCCAAGCTAACTGGACCGGGTGCAGACGGAGGTTCTTCCCAATGTATGGATTTTGCAGGCCACTTGAAATCAATAGAGGAGGTGTGGAGAGAGAGCCACATGATGAAATAGATACCTTGGATACGATTCGGAGTTTCTTTGTGACCTTACTCCTCCAAGTGGCTGCAGCAATTACTCCTATGCATTTCTTTTTCTTCAGTCCATTCTTTCCATCTTCCAATATGAACTTCTCGGCTTTACATCCGGCGACGATCACTGCACCATTCGCCACAGCATCAACTAACCAAGTAGAGTGAGTGCCCTTCTTATCTCCAGTTCTACAACCATAACAGCATGAGCCACAATAGTGATCTGCTGAAGCGTTTATTGCAACTGACTCAACTTCTAAGCCAACTTTCTTGCATCCTTCTCTGAAAATTTGATTTTGAAAGCTTTCTTTTGCACATAGTGGTGTCACACCAATCCTTTTGCATACCGTATCCATTGCAGATTGATAATTAGAGCTCCCAAAAAGTGGGATTTTATATCTTTCAGACCATTCCTTCAGAACAGGATCAGGTGTTCTGATGCATGCAGACCAGTTTATAGCCGAGCCTCCACCAACTGTTGAACCAGCCAAGATCATCATCTTCCCATCGACACTTGACATGATTCCACCTGATTCATAAAGCTCATTCATGGATGGACCTTCAAGGGAAGAATAATCTTCGGAAACAAAATACTCTCCTTTCTCTAGGACAACCACTTTCAGACCCGAGTTTGCGAGAATTGCAGCTGCAACTCCTCCACCACAGCCGGAGCCAACAATGACAACATCACATTTGATATTGTATGAATTGTGCTCTGGATCTTCAGTGACTTCAAGGCCCTTTTCGGTGAGAGACTGGATTAAAGTAGAATCATTTTCATACATAGTCTCTACTATCCCCTTCTGTAGAGGCCTCTCCTTATGTGTTAACTTCTGTCTGGTGTCCACTTTGTACCCCATTGCTTCCCATGCTGGATTATGCCCATTTCCATCAGTCTACAGCAATTGGAGAAAAGTAGCAAAACTTAAACAAAAGGGAACAAAAACCTTAGTAGTTACAAACAACAATTAGTTAGTTACTTAGTTAGCAAGAAAAGGGATTAACAAGACAACTATGTGACATGGTATTTCTCTTAGTCAAATAATCAAATATGTGGTATACATTTCAAATAATTACCCTTGTGAAGAAATTGTAGAAGGAGACAAGTTTGATGAGCACAAACACTATCCTCAGAGGTCTCCAATGGTTCTCCCTTGACCATTTCCTGAGAATTTCTTCTGTCTTGTTCAATGGAATCTCAGAGAATTTGTGGAAGAAAGGCCACTTCCATTCCAAGCAATCCTTTCCACAAAGCAACAGTGTCCCAAACCTGAATGAAAGAATCCACAGAACCCAGCTAACCAAGGACCATGCTTGTGGCATTACCCTCTTGAACATGATCTCTGCAGTCTGAATTTTCAATTTGAATTGGTTCAGAAATAAACATAAAACAAATTGTATTCAATTCACAAATTCCTCTCTACTGTTCAATTGTAACACACTAACACTGAAGATTCAAGTACAATAATTTAATCAAATTGGCTAAGCTTGTGATGATCATGAAGAAAAACAGCACATGCAAGATTCACATGAATAAAACAAAATTCACCTCATCAGGAAATGGAGCCTGAGAACCAGAAACACTGTAAAAAGCTGAAAGTGCATGATTTTGTTCCTTGTTTAATGGGAGAGAAGGCAATAGGGCCTCACAGAAGGAAGCCATAACTTGCATCTGAGAGGAAGATAGGCCATGGCTGTAACCTTTCTCTCTTCTGTTACCTCCTCTCAGAAGAGGGTGACAATTCTTTCCATCTTCCATTATCTCTCTCTGACTTAAACGGTTACAAAGTACTGCTTTTTACTGGCAGTGATTATGGAACAAGACAATCGTTCAATTATGGAGTACGCCAATCAGGATTGCAATAAATTTCTACAAGTATTGTCTTTTTTTAATATTTAGATATAGAGATTGAATCATACATATAATTAATAGAGGCTGCTACACGTCTTTTTGATTTACAAGTCTTATAAGTTGGCATAAGTCTAACAAAACACACGTATTATACTTTCACATTTAATAGTAAATAAACGCACGTTTATTCAACCACTTTCTGTTTCTAAAGCGCACTACTCACCATGTATTATGAAAATTCTTCTTCTTCTTCCTTCATGAAAACGAGTTTCTTGCCAAATTTAAAGATAATGGAACTTCAGAAATACACCCAAACGATTACAAAAATACACCCAAACGGTTATAGGAATTCACCCAAACGATTATAGAAATACACCCAAAGGATTACAGAAATACACCTAAAGGATTACAAAACTACACCCAAAGGATTTAAGAAATACACCCAAAATTCGTTGAAGTACACCTTATGCATAATTTAGAATTCTTTTTCTTTCTCCTCTTCATCTTCTGCTGGTTCTTCTTCTTCAAAAATGATTTTAAAGCTTGATGTCAAAAAACAATGAAAATAAAAAATAACGAAGAAAGAAAACAAAGAAAAAAAGCACGAAAATGAATAAGGAGAAAGAGAAGGCAAGAAACGAAAGAAAAGAAGAAGAAGAGAAAGAGGAAGAAGAACAGTGCAGCAAGAAGAAGAAGAATGTGCAGTGAAAACGTGCAGTACGATTCAAAGCGCATTAATATAAATGACTTGTAAAGACTTGTATAAAAAAACGCTTGCACGCGAAGAATTATTCTAATTAATATCTATGTATTCTATGTTGATGCAAGGTCCAAAGTCCATCCTCATCCACCACATAATAATGTTTCAAACAATTTCTCAAACATGTGATCCGCATAATTTATAACAACTAAAATAATACATTAATAGTCATGGTTTCTTGTTCATATTTTCAGATACTCTATGGCTAAGGTCTAAGATGCGTTTGAGAGTTGAGGTTTTGGAAGAAAAAAGATATTGATATCAATATCAATATTAATTAATATAAACGGGTTTTCTAACAGATTTTTTAGTAAATGGTCAAATTTGTAGATTGCTTATTTTTTAAAAATTTTAAATTGGTCATATTATAATTTTTTCGTTTGTTAATATATATAACACATTAAATGATACACAACACATACTTGATAGTTTTAATTGAGTGTTAACATAATAAATTTATAAAATTAAATTAAATTAATTCTAAATTAAAAATTTTTTTCTAATTTTTTAATACAAACTTTCTATTACAAATTTTAAGACATATTAGCTAAATTCTAATATAAATAATAAGAAAATAATAAATTTATAATTAATCTTGGAAATTTTTTTTCATTCCCTTAACGTGTGCTTTTGTTAGAGGCTTAGAGCAGTTGCCAATTCCTATAATAAGTTACCTGTAAGAAGCGTTATTCACTGGACCAGTTCTATCCCTAGGCATTTAAGAGTTAAGACTCCTTTAAAGTTAATTATTTGAGAGGGGGAAGACCAAACCATAAACAACTTGAGAGGAGGGACCAAGGAAATTAAATGTCATTTTATAGGAGGG
>NC_029790.2:23181599-23188522 GCF_000816755.2 Arachis ipaensis | reverse complement strand
ATTTTTTTTTTGTGACAATTTGTATACATTATAAATAAAATATAGATATGTATAAATATAAAAATATAATTTTTTAAAATAATAAAAATATTAATAACTTAATTTGGATCGATTTAAACAATAAAAATCGAGAACGTAAATATAGTCTATGAACATAATGTGCGATAATAACGAAGAAGAATATAGCGAGAGTAATCTTTTGAAATTTGAAAATTAAATAATAAAAATAAATAAAAATAGGAAGATAGTGTGTAAAAATTTGAATGGATTGTAAGAAAAAAAAGTTGGTTGCTTAAATATAGTGCTAAGAGTTAATTGACGCAAGTAGTGAGAACCTTCAAATGTGGAAGGATTAATCTCTACGTATAGGGGTGGCAATGGGTAGGGTAGGGTAGGGTTTGGAGCCAACCCTAATTCTATTTGTAGGTTGAGATTTTTATATAAACTCAATCTTATTCTATCCGTGGGTTGAGAATATCTCAATCCTAACCCTACCTGCTCTTAATCCGCGAGTATCCGACTTTACTCGCGGGTTACAAAAAAAGAAACAACATTATTATATAACTTGATGATAATTTAAAATAGAACTGACTTTTATGTAAAAAAAAGTTTATTAAATTATCAATTAATGATCTTCTTTTAATGACTAAGGATTTTTTGCATTTAATGAGAAGTCTTTGGTTCAACATCCACTTAAAACATATTTTTATATAAGTATATAACATATGCATATATAGAGTGCGGGTTGGTCGGGTAGGGTTGAGGCTCAACCCGCACCCTACCCGACCCGCACGAGAACCCTACCCTACCCGACCCGCACGAGAACCCTACCCGCACCCTACCCTACCCGCTGCGGATCGGGTTGGCAACCTACCCGACCGAGTGGGATCGGGTTGGGTACTTGCGGGTAGGGTACATGTTGCCACCCCTATCTACGTACAAGTGATTATGTTATACAAGTCTTACAAGTCCTTTAATTGATATTACGCTCAAACACACCTCTAACAGATTTTTAATTTTTGAAAGGATTCTGTTTCCTTTTTCGAATTTCTTGCCTTCTCTTTCTCCTTCTTTATTTACGTGCTTTTTTCTCTGTTCTCTTTCTTCATTATTCTCGATTTCTATTGTTTTTTTGACATCAAGCTCTGAAATCGTTTTTGAAGTGTTTCATCTTCATCGTCGTGTTTCTTCTCGTTCTTCTTTTGATTTTGCAACATTATGTATTTTTTTCTTCTTTGTTTGATTTTTTTCTCCCAAAAAAAATTATGAGAATATGAAATAAGAAAATGAAGAAGAAGAAGCAGCAGAAGATGAGGAGGAGAAAGAGGAAGAGTTCTGAATTATGCATAAGGTATACTTCAACGAATTTTTGGTGTATTTCTTAAATCCTTTGGGTGTATTTCTTAAACCCCTTGGGTGTATTTCTAATCCTTTGGGTGTATTTTTGTAATCGTTTGGGTGAATTTCTGTAACTGTTTGGGTGTATTTCTGTAATCGTTTGGATGTATTTTTGAAGTTCCATTATCTTCAAAATGATTTCAAAACTTGATTTCAGAAACCATGAAAATCGAAAAAAAAAAAAAAACGAAGCAAGAATACTGGTGATAAACGCAGGTGAAACAATTAATGAAAAGACGAAGAGAGAACGTACGAAGGAGATCGAACAAATTTGGCAAGAAACTCGTTTTCATGGAGGAAGAAGAAGAAGAGTCATTCATAATGCATGGTGAGTAGCGCGCTTTGGAAACAGAAAGTGGTTGAATAACGTGCGTGTATTTACTCTTGAATGTGGGAGTGTAATGCGCGTGTATTTTGTTGGGCTTGTGCCAACTTGTAAGACTTATAAGCCAAAAAGACTTGTATATGTAGCAGGCCTCAATATGAAAAAGCATACATGTTTATGCTTATTTTTATTTTTTATTATTTTTATTTTATAACTTTGAAAGCTTACAGTGTAAACGAGATAATTATAAATGTATCTCATTTATACTATAAAGGAGATATGTGTATTTTTTTTAAACTCCATATATCTCGTTTGCAAATGAGATACAGCCAAGTAAAATCATGTCTGGTTTATACTGTAAACGAAATATTTAACATGACCTAAAAACATAAATAGCATCCAAAATACCTGTTCCAAAGGTTACCTGAAACTGGGTGGCTTTGGGTTTGAACGTGAGGTCCAGACTCCTTTTGGGGTAGCATCCGACGTCTTCTAATGATGAGGTGCCGCCGTCCGAGTTCCTTGTGAAGAATGGAGCGTGGTACCTGCAAGGGACTCCGACACTTAAGTTAGCAAAGGTTTACATAGGTTTTTAGTAGATTAGGTTCGAAATATACTTGAGGATGTCAGTGTACTTATAGTAGAGTCGATAACTACTTTTTAGAGTAGTTCTATCTTTAGTGGTGGATAACCGTTTTCTTTTGTTAGGGAAGTTATTGAGATATCCTTTCTAGATGAATAGGAGAGATTGTAGGAGTTAGTTACTGATTCAGACAAGGAGGGCTAGGATAATGCCGTCGCGTCTGACCTCTGTGAGGTCGAGTAGGTATTGATCCAGCCACTATCTGTTTATTGGGCTTTACTTATTTTGGGCTTGGCTAAATAGTGGGTCAGGATATGAACAGTGCCCCTGCTTGAGATCGAGCTTTTATTAGGTTGGTCTTAAGCATTGTAAGTCTTGGTGATATTTTCCTAGTGTCGGCTTATCACATAAGGTAACCCACCTTTCAAAGGATCAGGTCGGGAACTCGACGTGATTTAAAGAATCTGAAACGTTGCATCTTTTCGTAATTATTTGCACGTTTCTTTTTGGTTACTTTAGTAACCGTGCACGTCATAAAATAAGGGAGTGAATTGACCATTTTACCCCTTGGATCTTATAAATAGTCAACTCCTTTTTCCTTTCTTCTTTTTGCTTCTTCTAAAATGTTTTGCTTCATTCTCTTTTAAAGCTTTTTATTTTCTTCGTTGTAATCCCTTTTACTTTCAAGATTTTTTCATTTTTTCATTTTGCTTTGAATCTTCGCTCGCTTTTTCTTGGGAAGTTTTGGAACGTTTATGTGTTTGCTGTTACGTACACTCCTTTATTTTACTTTCAATTAAGGTTGGTCTTCCCTCTTTCATTTTATTTTTTGCACCCTTGTATTTTGCTGGGTAATGTGCTTCTGGTACTATTATTTTTTTATGTTTGTGTAAAGAAATGGTAATGGTTTTTTGTTGATATTCCTTCATAGTTGTTTGGTAATTCTGCGTTCTTTTTCTTTCTTTGAGAAATTTATTCCTTTGCTGTAAATTAGTATGTTAATGTGGAATTTTGCTCTGTGTTGCCCCCAAATGATATCATTTTGTTTCTTGAAGATAGCACTATTTCAAGCTTTTGTAATGTGGTTTGCTTGCTGGATAAGAGGTTTTAAGAACTAAGAAGCTCCTTTGTTAAAGAAGGCCCGACCTCTTGCGGGTTTGTCTGAATGTTTGCATTGTTGTACCCAATTTTCTGACTTGTTATGATGATTTACTTTTGGTGTGTTGTAGGTATAGTTTTATGTCTCATTCAGTAATACTCAACATGTTTTCTAAGGTTCTGTCTGACCTAGACTAGGTAGATATTACCGTGCTTTCTGCTGTTCCTGTAATCGATAATGAATATGCTGAGACTTTTCGTAGACAACATAAGTTGTGTAGAGATCAAGGAGATGGGGATAAGTATCAGATTGTAGTTGCTGATCCCGATGAGAGAATCTATTTTTCCCGACATGATAAGCCGGAACGTTATTTTATTTACATGTATGAGTGCTTTTTCACTAGGCTCTGGGTCAGTCTCCCTTTTTCTGAGTTTATATCTAAAATTCTCCGTCTTTGCAAAGTTTTCCCTTCTTAACTCCATCCTAACTCTTGGGGTTTTTGAAAATTTATCAGCTAGTATGTCTAGAGCTCGATATTCTCTTATCCTCTAAACTTTTCTTTTATCTCTTTCAACTCACCAAACCATTCAGATCCAAGAAACAGGGCTGAATTTTCTTCCGAGCTATTCAAGGAAGGAAATTCTTTGTTATTTTTAGCGATTCTTTTCATTATTTCAAAAATTATTTTTTAAAATTTGATCTGTTGAGAGTGTCCAACCTTTCTTCCTGAATGAGAGGGATAGAGCCTTTTTTAGCTTGTACTGGAAGGAGTTTCTCACAATTGTAAAATACAATCTTGAGGATTTAGATAAGGTAAAGGAGTGTGTAGTTGTCTTGTTCCAAGAGTGTTGGGGCCAAGCTCCTAACCTTGATACCAAGAAATTTCTGGTAGGGAAGTCAAGTTACGTGCGTACCGAGCTAGGTAGTGCTTTCTTTGTATTTTGTAGATACCTTTTGTTGGTATTTGTTATGCTTTTATAACCTAATTTTGATGTTTGATTTTGCAGCAAAGATGATCAGCGGATCAACGCTTTGAAAAGTCTCCGCAAATCCAAGAAGAATGCTGTTGCCCGGGCTATTGAATTAAAAGAGGCTGGTAAGTCGGGTGACCTCTCCTCCCCTTCCAAGTCAGACTCGAGTCCTTCCTCATCAGTTAAGGTTCTTCCTGATCCTTCTCCTCCTCTTTTTACTCATCTTGCTGGATCCAATGTTAAAACTGTTCCCCCTGTTCCTCCATTCTCTAAGCCGAATCCAAAAATGTGCAAAATTTCTTAATCCAGCAGTGTGTACGAACAAGATTTTGATGCCATGGCCTTTTGTGAGAAACACATCCTTCCCAATAGATTCATAAGTATGGATAATATTTCTATAAAAAACCATCTTTAAGTATTGGCTCGAGGTGGGATAAGGATGGCAGGTGTTTGTTCAGCTTTATTAAGATAGCTTGAGGAGACTCCCCTAGGTGCCACTCAGCAAACTTTGACCGACCTTTAGGCTGAGGTGGCATATTTGCGAGAGTCTAAACAGGAGTTGGAGAAGGAGAAGGAAACTTTCATTACCAACCTTTTAAAGTTTTGGGAGAGGGTGAAGCATGCTGAAACTGCCCGTGTCATGATGGAAGGTCTAAAGAAGAAGGTCGAAGAGAGTTATACTCGAGTATTTGGGAAGAAAGTGGATTTTATGGATAAGGTCTCCAAATTGAAGGAGGGGTACGCAAATATGGAGGAATCAATTTTCCAAGGGATGGACGAAATGACTGAGAACTTAAAGGCTTAATTTTGGGTTGTTGCTCTCGAGGCGGATCTCTCTCTCATTGATCCCGAAATGATTGTAGTTGATGGAAAAATCTTTCTTCCCCCTGATGATGACACTCTTTATGAGAATCTCAAGACATTGGGTGCCCAAGTTGAGGGAGCTTCCCAAAGCTTTCCAACTCAGATAGACGAAGAAACCTCCTTCTCTCCGACCCAACCTGAAGAGACTTTCCTACCTCCTCGGCCTAGCCTAAAGATGCTTCCAACATGACCTTTGGTGAACAGGATCCTCCCTTTAGTTTTTAATTTCATGATTTTGATGGCCCGGTCTGTGGGTCTTGTGAACACTTATTTTGTAATAGTTTAGTCTAGATACTTTTTTAAACACTCTTTATTGATAGTTTCTACCCCTTTGAGGGCTTTTTGAAACTTTATAGATTTGGCTATGTTTTTTATTACTTATAAGTGTCTTCATAGTTCTGACTTGCATGTTGACAAATTATTTTGCAAAATAACATTCACCTTTGAGTTTGTGAATGATTTTCTAAGTTATTGACCTTTGCCTTAACTCATGCTAAGTGAGTTTTTGTAAGATCAAATAACTCCTGGAATTCCTCCTTTAGGAGGTTATGATAATTCTTTATTCCCTATAGGAAGACTTAGTGCCGACCTTTCGAGGTCAGTCGCATTTATTAAGTTATTTTTGCGATTTGTTTTGGGCCACTTCTTTTACCGACTTGTTTTGTACGAGTGGTTTCTCGAGTTTTCGCCACGATCTACATATATAATTTCTTACACTAATTTGGACCTCGTTGATTTATCTTGCCGACCATCTTAGGTCGAACAATGATTTTTGTGCTTTTTTTAGCTTAAATTAGTGCGTATTAGTAGGATAATCAATGGGATAAATAATGAATTATCATTACCGAAAGAATAATTTACAAATGCTATTTGACTACTAAGAGTTTTTTTTATTGTAACTCCTAGCCCTTGTTGTGATGCCTCGCCTCTAGGAAAACCCTTGTCGGAAAAAAGCTATGAAGTCGAGAAAAAGAGTATATCAGGGAACAAGGTTTGCTTCTTAGCTGTAGTATCCCTTTATATTATATGTATGCCATGACCTTGGGAGTTCATTTCCAAGACTTTAAAATAACATTGTCCCAAGACTTCAATGATCTTGTAAGGTCTTTTTCAATTTACAGCCAACTTTTCTTCGCCCGACCTCTGTACGCCGATGTCATTTCGGATCAATATGAGGTTATTCGTGGCGAAGTTTCTGCTAATGACTTTCTTGTTGTACATCTTGGTCATTCTTTGCTTCACTGCTTCCTCCATTATCCAAGCTTATTCTCGGACTTCTGGAAGGAGATCAAGTTCTTTCATTTGAGCTCGGATGTTTCCCACTTTGTTGTAGAATCTTACCCTTAGGCTTTCTCCATTGACCTCTATTGGAATCATGGCTTCTATGCCATAAGCAAGTCAGAATGAGAAATTTTCAGTGTTTGAATGGGAAGTTGTCTGATATGTCCACAAGACTTGGGAGAGCTCTTCGCCTCATACACTCTTTGCATCTTGTCATAGTTGTCAAAACCGAACCGGTGATCGAACTAATCAGGTTACTGGGTCACTGGGTCACTAGTTGAACACCGACTCGGTACTATGTAAATAAAAAATAAAAATAGTCAAAAATTTAAAATTATAATTTAAAATACATATTTTTACTAATATTTTAAGAATATTCAGCTATTCTAAAATAATATGGAC
>NC_029790.2:23171843-23181594 GCF_000816755.2 Arachis ipaensis | reverse complement strand
GTGAATAGCGTCACTTCTCCAGAGGGGAGGGGTTCGAACCCCATATGTAACATTTTGTTAAAATTTAACTCCTAACCGGTTCGGTTGGACTGAACTTTACCGAGTTCGATCAGTTTTTACCGGTTTGTACCGGGTTTAACCGGTTCGCAGTGGTTTTATACCTCATTCGGTCCAAACATCGGACCGAACCGGTAGAGGGTCCAGTTCATGATTTTCCAGTTGAACTGGCTGGTCTGGTCCGGTTTTAATAACACTGCATCTTATAATCAGTGTTTGAGCCCAGCCAGTATGACTTTATTCGTGGCTTTCACTTGTCCACTGGCTTGAGGGTGCTCTACTGATGTAAACTGATGCTTGATCTTGAGGCTTGCCACCAGACTTCTGAATATTGAGTTGGTAAACTAAGTTCTATTATCTATAGTAATGGAGTATGGGACTCCAAATCGGGTAACAATGCTCTTGTAAAGGAATTTCTGACTTCTTTGGGCTGTGATGGTTGCTAGGAGTTTTGCCTCGATCCACTTAGTGAAGTAGTCAATCCCGACTATGAGGTATTTTACCTTTCTAGTGCTTGAGAAAATGGTCCGAGAAGGTCCAAGTCCCATTTTGCGAATGGCCAAGGTGAGATGATACTGATGAGCTCTTCTGGTGGTGCTACATGGAATATAGCATGTTTTTGGCAAGGCTGGCATATTTTGACAAAGTCGGTTACTTCTTCTAAATACTATTAATTTTCCTGCCTCGACTTCTTTGGCTAGCCTTAAGGCAACAAGCATGACCTCATACTCTACTTGATTATATGAGGCTAGAAACTTGAATTTCATTGAAAGTTCTATCCAGTTCCTTCTTCATTCTCAAGAATGATTCCTACCCCGCTTCTGACTTTGTTTGATGATCCATCTACGTATAGATGCCAAGCTGTAGGATCTCCTTGGGCCCCTGTATACTCGGCTAAGAAGTCGGCCAGGTATTGAAATTTGATTGTTGTCCGAGTTTTGTATTTCAAGTCGAACTCGAACAGCTCCATGGCCCATTGTAGCGTTCGACCCGTAATATTCGTCTTCTGGAGGATGTGCTTCACGGGTTGGTTAGTTTGGACCTTTATGGTGTGAGCTTGTAAATAAGATCAGAGCCTTCTTGAGGTGAGGATAAAGGCATACGCAATTTTTTTCTATTTTTTAATAGTTTAGTTCTGCCTCCTGTAAGGCCTTGCTAGTAAAGTAAACTGGTTGTTGTCCATTCTTGTCTTCTCGGACGAGAGTGGAGGCTATGGCCTTGCTTGCAACTGGCAAGTACAGTATGAACTCGTCTCCTTTTTTAGGTCGGGTGAGGATGGGAGGCTGACTCAGGAAGTTCTTGAAGTCTTGAAAAACTAGCTCACATTCCTAAGTCCACTCGAATTGGCATCCTTTCTTGAGTATTGAAAATAGGGGTAGAGATTTCAGGGTCGACTTGTAGCACCCTATCGCACAAAGTCTTACGCTATAGTCATAAATCAGAGGTGGTGATTCATACATAATACTTGAAGAATAATGATATAACTAGGAGTATGTGAAGAAAGGTAAACATTGATAGCCGTAATCATACACATAAAATGCTAACGCAAGTAAAAATCGTATACATAAGCAATATATATATATACACACACACACACACACACAAAAGTTCGGGAATAGGATACATAGTAGTTACTAGTCTCAACCCACGAAGAAAAGGCCGGCTAGAATATTACAAAACCAGAAAAGTATACAAAATAGAAATTCTGTTTCTCAAAACAAAAATATCTAAGAGAAATTATACAATAAAGCTTTCAAAAGTGGAGAAAATTCTAGAGCCAAAATAAATCCCAAAAGAAGAGTCTTCTTCGCTTTGCCAAATAGAAATCCAGCACACTTAGCGAGGTGCATCAGTCCCTGCATATGAAAAACAAAAAATCCACAACAGGTGAGAACCCGAAGGTTCTTAGTAGGGTAATAATTCCAAATAAAGACTATATAAAGAAACATAAACTCACTAGGCAATCCTAATCTCCAACTTCATAGAATTTCAAGCCTAAAGTTTTCACTAATCCACACAGGATTAAATTTGCTAAATTCTCAGCTCTGTAACTATCTCTAGTTTCAATCATTTTCAGTACATCATTATCTCTTCTCAATCATATACTCAATTCAGCAAGATCAATCACAAGCACAAGGCATATGCAAGGCAATCACAATTTAACACAATTAGAACAAGTAGTACAGCTAATAGTTAAACAGAATAATCAGTTAGGCAAACCAGAATAAATATGCATACTCAAACAATGGCAAATAAATGCACATGATGTATGTCTATTCCTAAACAGGCCATGAGCTCATGTATCAGTTGGTTGCCCACACTTGGCAACATTCCTGAGATAGGCGTTATGTATTGCCATCCCTATCTCAGAAAACACTCCCTCTATGAGCGTTACGTATCGTCGTCCTCATCGGGAGTCATCATTCTGGTCTCAAGTGAGCGTTATGTATCGCCATTCTCACCTCGAAATTCGTTCCCTCCATGAGTGTTATGTATCACAATCCTCACCAGAAACTCTTCTTTAGGTCTCAAGTGGGCGTTACGTATCAACATCCCCACTGAGCCTTATGCACAATATCTCGAGTAAGCGTTACGTATCGCCATCTTTACGAGATGGTTCTCAATAATAACCACGCAAGCGGGACAAAACTTCCGTCCTTATCAGTCAATAGTCATTATCATTATCATAGTCATAATTACAATCAAACATATCTATAATCATACTTAAGTCGTGAGTGGGATAAAACCACCTTCCTCACTGTAGTTGGGACAACACCACCATCCCCACAATTATACTGCAACACTGAGCAAGTGGAACAAAATCACAATCATTGCATCTACTAGGTGCAGGCATCTCATAAACCACGCAAGTGGGACAAAACCCACGACCTTGCCAATTCAATTTTCATATCACATTTAGTCTTAGTCATATCACTAACTTAATCAATTTCCTAAGTTATAATATATATTAACCCCATTCGTTTATCAAAAGAGTCAATCTCATCATCTCGTGAGCGGGACAAACTACCATGCCCACAACATCAATAATGCAAGAGAGACAAAATTCACGACCTTGTTGATCAATAATCACTCTCAACCGAACTCACTATCATCATCAAATTCATTATAAATAATCACTATCAACCCAAATTACTATCATTCTCAAATTCATCATAAGCCTCTAATCAAATTGATTCAATCTTAATCATAATCTTAATTAATCATAACTCTATCAGTTATTAAAATAACTATCATCGTTAATCTATGAGTGGAACAAAGCCACCGTCCTCATCACCGTGGCCGAGACAAACCACCATCCTTATAACATCAATCCTAATTCTCATTTCAACCAATTTCAGAAGATATAACTCATTATAACCCCATTCAATTATTAAATTAATCAATCTCATCATTTCAAGCCATTGTTCTCACCGTGGGTGGGACGAACCATCATCCCCACAACATTCTCATCCGGTTAACTAAGGTTTTATTCGAGAATAATTCAACTTAATCCCTTATATTCCTCTCCAATGCATTCAAAGCTTAACAATTATTCATTTGACTCCATACAGAGGTTAAAAGGGGGTTATAAACAGGCTGGGAAGGCTAAATAGTTAAAAATAAATATTTGAGACATTTTGTTTATAGGTTTTATAAGGTAGTAACCCAATTTAAATTCATTACTTCCATTCCCATTAATTTTAAGGTAAAAAATATGGTTTTTAGAGTTCATACAGAGGTTACGGGAGATTACAAACTCGCCGAAAAGGCTAAATAGTTCAAAAATAGCATTTCAGCAGAAACTGGGGATTGTGCGTACGCGCAGAACCTGGTTCGGCCATCAATTCTACCAACTCTGCATGATTCAATTTTCAAGCACCCATAACTTTTGCTACAAAAATTATTTTTTTTCCATTCTTGGATGGTTTTAAAGTACTCATCACCAAGTTTAATTCAAGATAAATTTCACTTAAATCTGAACTCCGAACGCTAAGTTATGGCCTATCGAAGTTGGCTAAAAATTATTTTTTACCAAAAACTTTTGTATAACTCAACTTTACAAATTCTTAAATTATCTCTTTCAAAACCAACATAAACCAAATCTAACCCATCATTTGCACTCCATCAAATCACCCAAATACTCAATTCATTACCAAGCCTAAATCTTCATTTAAAGCCAAAATCAACCAATCATCAATTAACCACTTCTAATTTCATCTCAATTCTCATTTTCAATTTCAAAAATCATGACCAATCATACAAACCAAATCTCAAATCTCAATAACACATCTAACCATCATTCAACACAAACATTCAACCTCAACAATATACCAAAACACACAGTTCATTCAATTAAGGCCTTCGGCCACAATTTCACTTAATAACCATTAATCAATCAAATTCACACTTACACAATTCACATGACTCAATCAATTCCGTGATACTTACCAAGGGCGCAACTTACCCAATCATGGCCTCCGGCCCAATTTCTCATCCAACCATCAATAATAAATCAAAACACATCAATTCAACATATCCACATTCAAACCATTATCCAATATTAATTATTCACACTAAACCATCAATACCAACCACATCAATTATTCAACCATATCATAGCATCATCTAACCTAGATTTTCACATAACGTTATATAATGTTTACTCAAAACTAAAACTCATACCTTCGTTGATGGCGATTCTAAATCCTTTGAATTTGATTTTCGATCCAACCCAAGCTTCAACTTATGCAACAAAGCCTCAACTAAATCCTCCTCCAATCAAGTGGCGCACCCAATTGAGCACCAAATCAAACCAAGCATCCAAAGTTACTCCATACAATCTAATTATACCAAATATCAAGTATTTACACTAGAGTTTTCACTTAAAATTAGGGATGATGGAAGGATTGAGTTTTCTTAACTTGCTCCACATAATCATGGGTCAAAACCCCGCTAGAAATTGTGCTTGAGCTTCTCCTAAAGTATCAAAATCACAATTTTTTTAACACCTCAAAATCTAAACTTGAAAATAGATAAAAATAGAGAAATGGGATAAGGATTTTGGGTTTACTCACTACAAAAGTTAGATAAAATTAAAGAGGATGACGAGGTGATCGCGTGACCATGAATAGGTCTTTGATCAAAGCTTTGATTAAGAGAAAAGTGGATTTGAATGTTGGTGTGAACAGTGTTAGGATTTCTCTCTTCTTCTCTCTTTCTCGTGGCTCTCTCCCTTTCTTGTGAATGAATGAATGAAATTGGGGGTCAGGGAGGTTGAGTCACACCCTTCACCCCTTAAGTGAAGGACAATTTTGTAACCTTTGTCTATTGTCCCCACCGAGGGCTAAAATCTTTAAAATAAGCGTTTCGGTTTTTATTCTAAATATTTTTCTGGTTATTTTTACAGTTTTATTTTTCTCATATACAATACTAGATAGACTTAAACTTGTACAGTTAATTATAATGCTGGTACGCATTTTTTCACAAATAATTATATTTTCGCACTCTAATTAATTTTCTAAGTTCGATTTTTATTTGTAAATTTTTAAATTTTAAATTTTTAACCCAGACCGAGCGGTTTAAACCCTCTTAGCTCACTTCTAATTAATTAGTCAATTTGTTAATATTTTTCTGGGTCTTACACGACCCTACCAAGAATCTGGATAAGGTTGCTAACCTTCTATTTAATTGCTGGATCTCTTTGAGGCAGGTCGGGTTTTTCATCTCAAGTATCATTTTGCATTTATTCGGGTTGGCTTTTATCTCCCTTTGGGTGAGCATGAAGCCTAAGAACTTCTTTATTTCTACTGCGAAGGTGCATTTGGAGGAATTTTGTCTCATCTTATGCTTCCTTATTGTGTTGAATACCTCAACTAGGTCGGGTAAGAGGTTGGTGTCTTGTTTTATTTTGACGAGTATGTCATTCACATATACCTCCAATTTTTTGAGGTGAGATAAAAACACCTTGTTCATTAGTCATTGATATGCGGCTCCAGCATTTTTTAATCCAAAAGGCAAACCATATAACAATAATTTGCTCTCGGAATGATGAAAGAGGTTTTCTCTTGATCCGGCTTGTACATCAGAATTTGGTTGTATTCCGAATATGCATCCATAAAGTACAAATATTTATAGCCTGAAGCCAAATCCAGCAGAGTATCAATGCTGGGAAGAGGATATAGGTCTTTAGCACAAGCTTTGTTGAGATTGGTATACTTGACACACATTTTCTGTTTCCCGTTCTGCTTTTTCATGAGTAAGACATTGGCCAGCCACAAAGGTTATTTCACTTCCCTTATAAATCCGGCCTCTAACAAAGCTTGGACCTGTTTTTCAATTACTTAAGCTCTTTTGGGACTGAGCTTTCGCCGTTTTTGTTGAACAGGTCGTGAACCTGGGTAAACGGCAAGTTTATGACTCATGAGATCGGAGTGTATTCCAGGCATATCAGAGGCCTCTAAGCGAAGAGGTCAGAAATTTCTTTTAGGAGCTTAACAAGATATGCTTTCAATTTTTTGTCCAAGTTTGCTCCTATGCTTGTTGTTTTTCTGGCTTGATCTCCAATCTAAACTTCTTCAGTCTTTCCATCAGGTTGTGGCCTCAAGTCTTCTCGTGTTTGGACACTACCGAGCTTGATAGTGTTGACTTCTTTTCTTTTTGTACTTTTGTTTAGGTTCAGGCTTTCATTGTAGTATTTTCTTACCAATTTCTGATTTTCTCTCATGGTGACTATTCTCTCTGAGGTCGGGAATTTCATACAGAGATGAAGGGTGGAGACGACCATAGCAAGTTGGTTTAAATCAGGGCATAGTAAGCTGACGCTACGTCAACCACAATGTAGTTTATACTTAAAGTTCTGGGCTTCAAAACTTTACCAAAAGTGGTGTGTAATAGAATGAAGCCAAGAGGTCAAATGGGTGTGTCTCCCAACCCAAAAAGAGTGTCGAGGTATCCCTTGAGCTCCTTTTCTTCCAACCCTAGCTTGTGGAAGGCAGGTTTAAACAATATGTCAACTGAGCTTTCTTGGTCCACCAAAGTCCAGTGGAGATTTGCATTAGCAAGTATCATTGTGATCATGACGGAATCACCATGACCCGGTGTTAGTCCCTTGTGCATCTTCTTTTGTGAAGGAAATAGTGGGCAAGTCAGGAGCTTCGACCTCCTCCCCGACTTGATAGACTTCTTTCAAATGCCTCTTGCGAGAAGACTTAATTACTCTGCCTCCTACAAATCCTCCAACTATCATGTGGATATGTCTATTAGGAGTTCGTGGTGGCCAATCTCATCTACCCCTATCTTCCTCCTCTCTTTTTATTTTTCCCTGCTCGTCCAATCTTTCTGCCAAGTACCTTTCTAACCGACCTTCTCTATCCAGTTTTACTATTACATTTTTTGAGTCATAACAATCATTAGTAGAATGTCCATATATCTTGTGATATTTGTAGTATTCTGTCTGACTTCCACCTTTCTTGTATTTTATGAGCCGAGGAGGTGAAAGTTTTTCGATATAGAAGATCTCTCTGTAGATGTCAACAAGGGATACTCGCAATAGTTATGATGCCTTCGAGACTTGTCCGAGCTATACTCATCCTTTTTCTTTGCTTCTTTATCTTTATCCCGAGCCAGGTAAGGAAGATTCTGTCTTGGAGCGGGTTTTCTCAATGGGGCATTCTCCTTCATATTAATGTACTTTTCTACTCGCTCTTTTACCTCATACAAAGAGGTCGGGTATCGCTTTGATATGGATTGAGAGAATGGTCCTTCTTTGAGGCTATTAAATAACCCCATTATCACGGCTTCTAGAGGCAAAGTTTTGATCTCTAAGCAGGCTTTGTTGAATCTTTCTATGTAAGCTCGGAGAGTTTCTCCGACCTCCTATTTAACTCTCAGGAGGCTTGGAGCATGCTTGAATTTGTGTTTCTGGATTCAGAATCGAGGGAGAAACATTTTTCCAAGATCGTCAAAGCAGGTCACGAACTTGGATGGTAGACTATCAAACCACTTCATCGCTACTTTGGTTAACATCGTCGGGAATGCTTTGCAATGAGTTGCATCTGACGCGTCAGCCAAGTACATTCGACTTTTAAAGTTGTTTAGATGATGTCTGGGTCGGTCGTTCCATCATAGAGGTCCATGTCAGGAATTTTAAAGTTTCTGGAAACCCTAACCTGCATGATTTCTTCGATAAAGGAATCTTTTCCTCCAAAGGGAAAATCTTCCCGATCTGCATGATTGTTCCAACCTCGAAGGTCGGCTTCTAATTTCAAAAGCTTTTCTTCTAGTTCTTTCCATTGTCGTACTTTCCTTATCAGGTCTCGTTCAGCTTCTCTTTAACGCTCTATCTCCTGCTCAAGTTGTTCTAATCAGCCATGGTGTTTGTGCACGATTCCATGAGTTTTATTGAATGTCTGTTCATTGCATCTCTGGTGGGTGTATCTCTGAATTGATTCTTCTGTGTTGAGAGTTTCGTGAAGTCCCCTCTCTATTAGAACCGTCCACTTTATCTTGTCACACGGGCTATTACTATTGCACGATCGTTGTTGTGACGTTCTGGCTCATATTTGGATGTCATGTTTCCATCTTTGGGATGATTGTCTGCCATGATTAGGTGTAGACTTCCAGATCCCCAACAACGACGCCAATGTTCCAAGGGTTACCTGAAACTGAGTGGATTTGGGTCTGAACGTAAGGTCTAGACTCCTTTTGGGGAAACATCCGACGTCTTCCGATGACGAGGTGCCGTCGTCCGAGTTCTTCATAAAGAAGTGGGGGGTGGTACCTGCAAGGGACTCTGATTCTTAAGTTAGCAAATGTCTAAGTAGATTTTTAGTAGATTAGGTTCAAAATATACCTGAGGATGTCAGTGTACTTATAGTAGAGTCGATAACCACCTTTTAGAATAGTTCTACCTTTAATGGTGGATAACCATTTTTTTTGTTAGAAAATTTGTTAAGATCTCCTTTCTAGATGAATAGGAGAGATAGTAGGAATTAGTTACTGATTCGAACAAGTAGTGCTAGATTAATGTCGTCGTGTTCGACCTATGTGAGATCGAGTAGGTGTCGATCCAGCCACTATCTATTGATTGGGTTTTACTTATTTTGGGCCTAGCTAAGTTGTAGACTAGGGTATGAATAATACTTATTTCAATAAATAAAAAAAATTAAAATAGTTATTTAAAAATATTCCTATTATAAGGACAAGAAGGCGCAATGAATTTTCTATCACAAAATACTAAGTTTTAAACATTGGTTCTGGCTTTTAATAAGAAAGGCTCTTGTCAACAATGTTTTAAGAAAATATTTTAAGAATGGGTTTATCTATCTTCCATCTTAAAAGCACTTGTTAAGTTTTTAATGCATTTATTTTGTATTTATTAAATAAAAAAATTTAAATCTTTTCACTAATGGTTATTATATTTTTAAAATATATTCTTAAGAAACAAAAATACTACCCTAAAAAATGGAAGAAAGATAGATTTTCATGGATACTGATTAATGTTTTGAAAGTCGAACCGAATCGGTCGGTTCAATCGGGTTAACCGAGAACCAGTCACTTAGTCGATTCGGTTGAAGTGCAAAATCGTCTGACAAAAAATTGGTAAAAATCGGTTGAACCAATAGTTAATCAGTGAATCATTTGAACAAGACAGATTTTTTTGTTTTCAATTAAAAAATAAAAAAAATAGTACATA
>NC_029790.2:23152779-23171782 GCF_000816755.2 Arachis ipaensis | reverse complement strand
CACGTCGTCGAGCCCTCTTTCTCTTGCGTGGGCATCAAGCCTCTATCTTCGATCCCCTCTCTGTCCGAGCTCACTTTCCTTCCTTCCTCGCCGTCACTTCTTTTCCTCTCTCACCGCCGTAAGCAAAGCTATTCAATTTATGTTTTCTTATTTTGTTATTTTACTGATTCTAAGTTGCTGAAATATGATTTTGAGTTGTTCATTTTTTGCTTATTTTGTTAAATTTTGATGGATGATGGTTGATAATGTTTTGTTAATTTTCGAAAATAATTGTTATTTTGACTTCTGAGTTCCCTTCAGATGCAAGCCAGAGAAGCAAATTGTATATCTCTCTGCATAGTTGTCAGAACCGAACCGGTGATCGAACCGGTCAGGTTATTGGGTCACTGGGTCATTGGTTCAACCGGTGGGTTACTGGTTAAACCGATTGACCCGGTTCTATGTAAATAAAAATAAAAAATAGTCAAAATTTAAAATACATATTTTTACTAATATTTTAAAAATATCAAATTATTTTAAAATAATATGGAACATGAACAATAAATATTTTATTATTTTTACTCTATCATAAATATTTTTATTTTGTTTTTATATTAAAAAACTATTATTTTTAAATTTTAATAATTTATTAATTAGTTTATATCTATTATACTATTATATACTACAAGTATTTACTAAAAAATAATATTAATAGATATTATTGGTTGTGGAGTGCTTTTGTTTCCTTGAGGCAAGGGTTCGAACCCTACCTCAAGTATTTTGGAAATATTTTCACTCGCAAGCGGTTCGGTCGGACCGGTCTCACCGAGTTTGACCGGTTCATTTTGGATTTGACCGGTTTGTACTGGTTCGATTCTTTGTACGGTCCAAATATCGAACCGGATCGATATAGGATCCGGTTCATCGGTTTTTTGATTGAACCAGTCGGTCCGGTCCGGTTTTAATAACAATGTCTCTCTGTATCTATCTGTAGCAAGAAAGTAGGCCAGGCTTTATCCGCGAGCAAGCTAGCTAGCAGAAAGTGAGTGAAGCTACTTTGGTCTACTCTGGGTGCACAATTATTATTGTAATATCCTTTTTGCTGATTTTTTGAAATAATTTTGTGTTTTGAGTTGGGATTTTTTTGAAATAATTTTGTGTTTTGAGTTGGGATTGTTGATTGTTGCTGATGTAATTCTGAATTTAGTTTGGATGCTGAGTTTTGATTCTTTGCTTAATTTTCTATTGTTGGATTCTTTGGCTTTAGATGCTGAGAAGTTTTTGGATTCTGAATTTTTGTTGAATACTTTATTAGTATTAAGAATATAAACGTAATAGAATAAGATTTGGTTTAAGAAAGAGTGAAAGAAGAGCAGGTAAACTCTTGATTATTAGTTAGTTATTCTGATTTAGGTCAATAACTTTCATATATATAGTGTAGACTTTGTATTTAGAAGTGTGATTCAGTTTTTAGTTCAAAATAATATGATCAATGTGTATTGATTCTCAATAATTATATTCTCAATTTTAATTCTTTGAATTCACTTCTTTGTTTCTTATATCACAAGAATTCTTCTCTTAGGGTGTTTATCTTGATTGTCAAGTAATTGAGATTGATTAGAGTTTAGAAGTTAATTAAAATTTTTTATTATGAATTCTTAATGATAAAATATGAACAAATTACTATGTGAAATGGTAAATTTTTAAATATTTAAAATTATATATTAAATTTTTAATAATTTTATTGTATATTTAATTAAACCGGTTCAACAACGATTCGATTTCGATTAGACCATTAAATCATTGAACCAGTCACTTGACCAATTCAATGACCGGTTCGGTTCTCGCAACCTTGATACTGATTGAGAATGCCCTTCTAATATAAGGTGCAAGCTTGGCAACTTTTGGTAGGAGGATGAAAAAAAAAAACAAAGTTGGTATATTTTATCATGATTCATGGTTATGCTAACGGTGTTAAGCTTGGGAGGATTTGGATCCTCTAAATTTTGAATTTTAGTTTAGAGGGAAAAGTGTGATCTCTCACTATTTATTTCATAAGTGAGATGAAGAGAAAATATGAGAGAAAAGCTATTCAAAGGTAAGAAGATCCAAATTCAGCTTGGGAACATATGAATGTGGTCACTTTATTATAATTTACTCTACCGACGCCATCAAGTACATGCAATTTTGAAACCTGGAAACTCATTACACCATGACTTATTAACTTTAGTTTTTACCTGAAAACACTCAATGAGTTATTAGTTAGGTCCCTTTGGATAGTGTTCATACCCTGGACCGAGCTATAAGGTCCGAGTTGCATGAAGACAAAGGACCGACCTCTTTAAAGGCAGGCCCATTACAACGAATTCTTCACAAAGAGCTCAGAAGATCACCGCAGAGGCCCAGAATGAAAGGACCACTGACTACTAGAAGGCGGTTGGCCAAAGATATGATCTTACTCACAAAAGATAAGATAAGATAACAAACTTATCTCAAAGGAAGATCGTCAAACACTACTATAAATACACCAGAGCACCCAAGTATAACTCATACTTCAATTCTGCAGAAAAATTGCTTAAAGCCCGTGCTAACTTAAGCACCGTGTCAAAGGACACACCCCAATCCAAGGGAGACAAGCAACTTCAAAACACGAAAATTTTAGATGCCATCCGTGAACAGCAGGATCGCCTCAAACAGCTCAAACAAGAAGCCGAACGTCAGTGAGAGGCCGAGAGAGATCTCCGGAGAGAAACAAGACGGTGTCGAGAGCTGGAGGACAAGCTCCTAAAGCTTGAAGCCGACCTCAAAACTAAGACCACTCGATTCAGTCACGAAGATAGCCCTCACAAGGACCAAGACCCGTTTACAAAAGAGATCATGAAAGCTAAAGTCCTAAAAGACTTCAAAGCTCCCGACATGACCCCGTACGACGGTATGTTTGATTTGAGCCATCATCTCAGCAATTTCAGAAGTCGGATGTATCTCACAGATGCCTCAGATGCAATCTGTTGCAAAGCCTTCCCGACCACCTTGACCAAGACGGCAATAAAATGGTTCGACAGCTTACCGCCAAGGTCGATAACAAGCTTTGATGACCTCGCCAAGAAATTCTTAGCTAGATTCTCCATCCAGAAAGACAAAGCCAAGCACTCCCCAAGCCTACTAGGGATTAAGCAAGGAGATAGGGAAAGCCTCCGCAGTTACATGGAGAGATTCAATAAAGCATGCCTGGATATACAAAATCTTCCAACAGAAGCAGCTATCATGGGTCTCATCAATAGCCTACATGAAGGACCCTTTAGTCACTCCATATCCAAAAAGCATCCAACATCTCTCAACGAGGTTCAAGAGCGGGGGGAAAAATACATTAATATGGAAGAGAACTCCCGATTAGGAGAAACTTCAAAGACTGGATTCTCTTACCCACCTCGGGACAAGGATAAAGAGTCCAGGAAAAAAAAGACCAACCTACTGAGAAACCCAGAAAGTACCACAACTACACCCCTCTTCGAGTGTCTCTTGTTGATATTTACCGGGAGATATGCAACACTGAGAAGATCTCACTGCCTCGCCCGATTAAACACAAGAGAGGAGGAAGTCGGACAGAGTATTGCGAATACCACCGTATCTACGGGCATCCTACCAACGAATGCTACGACCTAAAGAATGTCATAGAAAAATTGGCACGAGAAGGGCGACTAGATCGATTCTTAGCCAATAGAGTGGATGAACCAAAAAAGAGAATAAGGGATGAAAAGGTCGGACGAGTTGAACGTCCCCCTCACACCCCTGAGAGACATGTTCATATGATAAAGAGAGGATTCGCAGGAGGAGGGATCTCTAAGTCATCCCGCAAAAGACACCTTAAAGAGGTGTATCATGTGGGAGAAGGGGACAGGTCACCCGACCTCCCCACTATTACCTTCACTCAAGAAGACGCCACAGGCATCATCCCGGGGCATGATGACCCCGTGGTTATTACCATTATACTCGCCAACGCCAATCTCCATCGAATGTTGGTAGACCAAGAAAGTTCCGCAGATATCCTGTTCAAATCTGCCTTCGATAAGCTCGGCCTACAAGAGAAAGAACTCAGAGCATATCCAAATAGTTTTTTCGGGCTCAGAGACGCCCCAATCCAACCACTTGGATACATCCCACTGCACACAACATTTGGGAAAGGAACACGGTCAAGAACACTGAGCATAGACTACATCGTAGTCAACGTGAGCTCGGCATACAACGCCCTCATAGGTCGGACAACGTTAAACCAGCTCGCCGCGGTGGTCTCCACTCAGCACCTATGCATGAAGTTCCCGACTCCAGAAGGAATCGCCACCATAAAGGGAGACCAAAAGCTCACGCGACTCTGTTACAACGAAAGTCTGAACCTTAAAGGCGACGCCCTCAGCCGAAAGGTGAGACCAAAGAAGTTCAAATTGGAGACACTCAAGACAAAACAACAAACATAGGGGGCGAATCTAAATGAAGACCTAAAGGAGCTGCTAACAAAGCTCCTAAAGGATAATTCCGATCTCTTTGCATGGAAGACTACCGACATACCCGGTATTGATCCCGGACTAATGTGTCATAAGTTAGCCGTATATCCTGGGTCTCGGCCAGTACAATAGAGGCGTAGGAAGCTTGGTCCAGAGAGGTCGCAAGCCGTAGAGGAGCAGATACGAGCCTTGTTGGAGGCAGGGTTCATAAGGGAGGTAAAATATCCATTATGGTTAGCCAATGTAGTATTGGTCAAAAAGTCAAATGGGAAGTGGCGGATGTGCACTGATTACACTGACTTCAACAAAGCCTACCCAAAAGATCCTTACCCACTCCCGAATATAGACACACTAGTCGACGCTTCATCGGGATACAAGTACCTCTCCTTCATGGACGCTTACTCGGAATACAACCAAATCCCTATGTATCAACCCGACCAGGAGAAAACCTCATTCCTAACCCCAAGAGCAAACTACTGCTACATAGTCATGCCTTTTGGACTCAAGAACACATGGGCTACATATCAAAGATTGATGAACAAAGTATTTGATGCGTGAGCATCTTGTCTATCTTTTCCTAGTGAATTTGCATCTAATTTGTTGAGTTTAATTAAGAATTAATTATATTTTAGCCACTATGGATGCTATTTTAAGTTTTGTGCAATACTGTTTATTTTAGGTAGCATTTGGCAGAATTTGATGGAGTTTCTGCAGAGAAAGAGAAGAAGCCAAGAAGATGACCAGCGAACACCGACGCGGACGCATGGCTCACGTGACCGCGCGGAATGGTAAAAATCGCAATGACGCGATCGCGTAGACTATAATTTGCACAAATGACGCGAACGCATGGACGACGCGGACGCGTCACATGCGCCACGTGCAGAAAATGTAGAAAAATGCTGGGGGCAATTTCTGGGCTATTTTGACCCAGTTTCCAGCCCAGAAAACACAGATTAGAAGCTGCAGCATGGACAATTCAAGTGGTCCCCATCCATCCATTGAAGATTTGATTATTTAAATTAATTCAAATTTAAATTCAAATTTTAATTCTAGGAAAAGATATTATTTTAATTTTTAGTTTTAGATATTAGATTTCAAATTAATTAGGATTAGTTATAAAAAGGGGAGACTTCTCTCCTAGTAGGAACAACAACTTGAAAACATATTCTCCTAAATTTTAATTATTTAGACTTAACGGAATACGTGACATATAATCCTTTTATTTTTGGGTAATTAGAGTTTTTGTGGCATATAAACTGGAATTTGATTATCACCCTCTAATTGGAATTAATTGACCAAGGAATTGGCTGTTGATGAATTTTAGAGGAGACTAGGAAGGTCTAAGGAATTAGGGTCTAGTCACATATAGTTTGCCATAAATTAAATCCTGCATAATTAAATTAGTTAGTAAGAAAAGTTAATCCGGAAAAATAGATAACTCTGAAACCTTAACTGTTTTCTCCATATTTTCTTCCCAATTTATTTATCTGCATGTCTTTAATATTTTTAATATTGTTTAATGTCTTTTGAACTCCCAAACATTATTTTCTGTTTGTCTAACTAATCCTATCAAACGCTATTGTTGCTTAATCCATCAATCCTCGTGGGATTGACCCTTACTCACGTAAGGTATTACTTGGTACGACCCGGTGCACTTGCCGGTTAGTAAGTGTGGTTGTAAATACCGCACCAAATTTTTGGCACCGTTGTCGGGGATTGACTGTGATTAACAACTATTAGTTGTTTGATTATTTAGATTAGGCGTTTTAATTTTAATTTTATTTAAATACTATTTTTTTTTAAAAAAAAATCTCTTTGTTTTCTTCTTTTCCTCCAATAACTCTTCTCTTTATTAGTATATTTCGTGCATCTGCATTTACATATTTAAAAAAAATAAAAAAATAAAAATAAAAATAAAAAAATAAATATAAAAAAATTTATTTTTTTTAATTTCTGAAATTAAGTTTGCTGTTTCCTAGTTAGTTTTATTTTAATTTTTTTATTTTAATTTTTAGAATTCTGTTCTTTCTTATTTGCTTTTCTGTTTACCACATGGTGCGTTTAATTTTGTTTGGTGTGTTGTGCTAAGGAAAAATAATGGAGAGAGATCACATGGGTTACAACTTACACCCAAGTAGTGATTCATATTATGGTGGATGGAGGAACGACTCAAATTTTGGTTGGCAAAGTCAAAACCAAAGAAATTTCAATGCTCCATGTTCCAACTACCAAGAACCATCATATTTCTACCCATATCAAGAGCCACCATCAGATATTGAAGCTCCTCAGAAGAAGGGTGTTATGGAAGTATAAATTTTTAATGCTATTCTCGCCCAAAACAAGCTTATGACTCAGCAATTAAATCTACTTACTCAACAGATGGGTGGCATGCAAGTCTCAGCTATCAACACCCAAAATCCTCTTCAAGAAGTCAATTACATGGGGAGTGCTCCTAGAAACCCCAACAATGATCCCTATTCTAAGACTTACAATCAGGGGTGGAGAAATCACCCAAACTTTGGGTGGAGAGAGCAACCTCAGAGGCCACAAAATTTTAATCATAATTCTCAAGATGGTTCTCAACAGAATAATTTTAATAACCACAAGTTTCAATCAACTCAGCAGGAAAACTCTAAATCCCAAGAAGATTCTAATTGGGAGATGATGATGAGTTTTATGCAGGAAACCAAAGCCTCCATTAGAAACTTGGAAGTGCAAATGGGCCAAATGAGCAAGCAATTACCTGAGAAGTCTGCAAGTACATTTCCAAGTGATACAGTGGTTAACCCAAGAGAAGACTGCAATGCTATTCAACTGAGAAGTGGTAAAGTAGCTGGCTCTGAGATCAAGGTCAATGAAGAGTCAGTCGAAAAAGAAAGCCACCAAGAGGAAGAGGTTGAGGAAGCTTGCAAGGAAGTGATAGAATTCAAAGAAGAACACAGGGGAGTGGAGCTTGCAAGACCTCTTCCAAAGCCATCACCATCCAATACAACATTCAAGTGGGTAAAATTCCTATCCTTAATCCTTACTTTCCCATTTGAATATGGGCTACTAGAGACGGATGGTAACTTAGAGCTCTTTGTGGCATTAAGAGTAAGAGGAAGATGGTTAGTGGTAAGAGTTGTCAAGCAAGGTTCAATATGGGTGCATGCTCCAAATCGAAGTGCAAGAATTGGTGTAGAGCTAATTTGAATGGGTCCAGAAAGTTGTTTGGATGCCTCTGTGAGAATTCAGATTGCTTGCTACCCGGTGGGAACAATGGTGATACACAAGAAGACGGGTGTAAAAGCAAGGTTTGGGACCCTAGAATTCATTCCCACAATCAATATTCTTGGGGCCCTGTCACTTGTTTCCACTTGCTCAAAGGCGTTATGCGCCTCGTTTGGGATCCCGGTCGCCATTGGAATTACAAACATTGGTGGAGATTCTTGGATCAGTACAAGCACAAGCCACCATGACAAGAAACTCACAACATGTCCAACTTAAGGACTTTAACTAAAAGTGCTTGGTGGGAGACAACCCACCGTGGTATGATCGTTCTTTTTCATGCTTAGTTGTTTTTTGTAGTAGTAGTTTTTACTTAGTTGATTTTTATTAAGTTCTTACTAATTTTCTGATCATGCAGCTATTTTATCATAGGAACCGAACACCTCAGGCTCAAAAAAAAAAGGAGAGGCACACGACGCGATCGCGTCATTGACGCGAACGCGTCAATCATGTGTGCGTGAAAAATAAATTTGAACAGAGAGTTGCGCAGGAGTGGCGCAAGAACGATGCCTCTAGCACAAACAACCACGCGGACGCATGGCTCATGCGACCGCGTCATTCATGATTTTTTCCACTTCATGCGACCGCGTCATCCACGTGGACGCGTGACCCAAAAAATCGACGTAAAAGGTGTCTGGACAGAGAGTTAAGCTGGCTTGAGGCAAAAAGTGTGCTAAAAGCACAAATTTGGTCACGCAGACGCGTGCCCAAAGCGTCCGCGTCAATTGCATAAATAACCATCTACGCGGACGCGTGCCTGAAGCTAACGCGTCATTATGAAGTATGCGCAACGTACGCGAACGCGTCGCTTGTGCCGCCCAGTTTTCTTTCTCTCTCTCTCTCCCAATCCTAATTCTCTCTTATTCTCGTATCCTTTTATTTTTTCTTTCATTTTAATATTTGTCTCTTCTATTTTCAGTTCTTCTTTGCTTGAGGACAAGCAAACCTTTAAGTTTGGTGTTGACGCTGCGCTTATAGGTTTTCTAATACAAAAGGGAGGCGAATCATCTTCGCGAAGGAGCACAACCTGAAGAATAAAGCGACCGCTAGGATAATTAAGGTGGTTGAGTTCCTTTCATTTTTTATTCCTCCCCTCTTTTTCTATGTTATGTTCCGGTTTCCTGTTATTTTGCTTTGTTTGTTGCATGATCCTTTATTAGTTAGAATCCTAGGACTATTTTAGTTTTCCTATTGCTTTAATTCTGAAAAGATGTCTCATGTATTACTCACTGAGCTTAAATAAAAAAAAATATAGGAGTGATATATTGCATGAGAAAGTGGGTCTATATTGAATAATAGTCTTATTTACTTAAATGTGGTGGTATTTTCTGTGATTCTGAATGCATGACATGAACAGTGCATATTTTTTGATAGTGAAGTTTATGAATGTTAAAATTATTGGCTCTTGAAAGAATGATGACAAAGAGAAATGTTATTGATAATCTGAAAAATCATAAAATTGATTCTTGAAGCAAGAAAAAGCAGTGAAAAATACAAAGCTTGTGAAAAAAAAGGGCAAGCAGAAAAAGCCAATAACCCTTTAAAACTAAAAGGCAAAGGATAAAAAGGATCCAAGACTTTGAGCATTAATGAATAGGAGGGCCCTAAGGAATAAAATCCTGGCCTAAGCGGCTAAATCAAGCTATCCCTAACCATGTGCTTGTGGCGTGAAGGTGTACTAGTTTTGGTTGCTTGAGGACAAACAACAATTTAAGTTTGGTGTTGTGATGCGTGAGCATCTTGTCTATCTTTTCCTAGTGAATTTGCATCTAATTTGTTGAGTTTAATTAAGAATTAATTATATTTTAGCCACTATGGATGCTATTTTGAGTTTTGTGCAATACTGTTTATTTTAGGTAGCATTTGGCGGAATTTGATGGAGTTTCTGCAGAGAAAGAGAAGAAGCCAAGAAGATGACCAGCGAACACCGACGCGGACGCATGGCTCACGCGACCGCGCGGAATGGAGAAAATCACAATGACGCGATCGCGTGGACTGGAATCTGCAAAAATGACGCGAACGCATGGACGACGCGGACGCGTCACATGCGCCACATGCAGAAAATATAGAAAAACGCTGGGGGCAATTTCTGGGCTATTTTGACCCAGTTTCCAGCCCAGAAAACACAGATTAGAAGCTGCAGCATGGACAATTCAAGTGGTCCCCATCCATCCATTGAAGATTTGATTATTTAAATTAATTCAAATTTAAATTCAAATTTTAATTCTAGGAAATCATATTATTTTAATTTTTAGTTTTAAATATTAGATTTCAAATTAATTAGGATTAGTTATAAAAAGGGGAGACTTCTCTCCTAGTAGAAGGAGACCATTAGGGGGATTCCATTAGGAAATTCTATACAAATTTACATTCTACATTCCATGAGCAACTAATCCTCCATTGTTAAGGTTAGGAGCTCTGTCTATTTCTATGGATTGATTTTATTGCTTTTTCTATTTTAATTTATGTATGGATTTATAATTTAAGAATTGTTTTCGCTCTTTATTTTATGAATTTGGGTGGAACGGAAGTATGACCCTCTTTCTATTTGAGTTCCTGTAAAACTTGGAAAAGCTCTTTACTTGAATAACAACTTGAAAACATATTCTCCTAAATTTTAATTATTTAGACTTAACGGGATACGTGACATATAATCCTTTTATTTTTGGGTAATTAGAGTTTTCGTGGCATATAAACTGGAATTTGATTATCACCCTCTAATTGGAATTAATTGACCAAGGAATTGGCTGTTGATGAATTTTAGAGGAGACTAGGAAGGTCTAAGGAATTAGGGTCTAGTCACATATAGTTTGCCATAAATTAAATCCTGCATAATTAAATTAGTTAGTAAGAAAAGTTAATCCGGAAAAATAGATAACTCTGAAACCTTAACTATTTTCTCCATATTTTCTTCCCAATTTATTTATCTGCCTGTCTTTAATATTTTTAATATTGTTTAATGTCTTTTGAACTCCCAAACATTATTTTCTGTTTGTCTAACTAATCCTATCAAACGCTATTGTTGCTTAATCCATCAATCCTCGTGGGATCGACCTTTACTCACGTAAGGTATTACTTGGTACGACCTGGTGCACTTGCCGGTTAGTAAGTGTGGTTGTAAATACCGCAACAGTATTCACCAATCACATCGGAAAGCTGATGGAAGTTTATGTAGACGACATGCTGGTAAAAACACAAAGAGAGGAAACGTTGTTATCCGACCTCACTGAAGTGTTCAACACCATAAGAAAGCATGGGATGAGACTTAACCCCACAAAGTGCACCTTCGCAGTAGAAGCTGGCGAATTCCTGGGCTTCATGCTCACTCAAAGGGGGATTGAAGCAAACCCGGATAAATGCCAGGCCATACTTAGTATGAAAAGCCCGACTTGTGTTAAGGAGGTCCAGCAACTCAACAGAAGACTAGCGGCTCTGTCCAGATTCCTAGCTGGCTCGGCATTAAGATCTCTCCCTTTCTATGCAACACTAAGGAAAGGAAAGAGGTTCGAATAGACCCCAGAATGTGAAAAAGCTTTCCAAGACTTCAAGACATTCTTGGGGCGACCACCCATCCTAACCCGACCCAGGGAAGGTGAAGAACTAATACTATACCTCGCCGTAGGAAGTCGGGCAATAGTTTCAGCACTAGTTAGAGAAGACGAAAATGGGCAACAACCCATCTACTTCATTAGTAAGGCTCTACAAGGGGCTAAACTAAACTATCAAAAGATAGAAAAGTTCGCCTACGCCCTTATACTCACTTCTCGATGACTCCGGCCATACTTTCAAGCTCACACTATCAGAGTACGGACCAATCAACCTATAAAAAGTATTCTACAAAAAACAGACTAAGCTGAAAGAATTCTACAATGGGCAGTCGAGTTGTCTAAGTTTGATCTCAAGTATGAAGCTCGGACAGCCATAGGGGTAGAAACAGGCTAGGCCAGGCCAGGCTTTGCTCTTAACAGGCCTAGCCTGTCATGTAGTTGATTGGCCTGAGCCTGGCCTGCAGCCTGCTATAGGCTTTTTTCAAAGTACTAAGCATGGCCTGTTATTCAGCCTGGCCTGGCCTGAAGCCTGTTAAAAGGCCTGCTAATTTTTTTTTACAAAAATAAAAATATTATTTAAAAAAAATTTAATAAACATATTTATATGAGTGGTGTTATCCACTTGCTCTGGGTAAAAGTTGATAAGCTGGGCAAGATGCAGTGATGTTGTCCACTTGCTCCAGGTAAGAGATGAGGAAGAAGAACGATGAGGACTGGGTTTAATTATGAATTATGAATGAATTGAAATGATATTGAGAATGAATTTTTGTGAATGAGATACCTGGGCAGTGGCATTAGTAGTGGTTCGTCCCACTTGCTCTGGGTCAGTAATTGTGATGCCTGGGTAGTAGCAGCAGTAGTGGTTAATTCCACTTGCTCTGGGTTGAGTTCGTAAACACCCGCTTGGATAGTACGTAGTAGTACTGTAGTAGTGGTTTATTCCACTTGCTCTAGGTCAAGCGGGTAGTATGCGAGGGGTTGTGGCTCAGACTCGCTTGCTCTGCGAGGTAGTGTTTCTGTCCAAGGTTAGCTAGCAGGACATATCGGGTTGGCTGTATAACTGACAGATTATATTATCATCCATAAGGCAGACATGCATCATATGCACTTGTGTGTTTTGTTTGAGAATGCTTTGTTTTGGCTTACCTAAGTGTTTACCTGTAATTAACTGCTACGTGTCCTATCTGCTGTACTTGCTATCCATAATTCTGTTTTCCTTGATTGTATTGTATGTCTTTGCAACTAGGGGTGAAAACAGGCCAAATCAGGCCAGGTTTTGCACTTAACAGGCATGACCTGTCATATAGTTGATTGGCCTGAGTCTGGCCTGCAGCCTGCTATAGGCTTTTTTCAAAGTACTAAGCCTGGCCTATTATTCAGCCTGGCCTGGCCTGAAGCCTATTAAAAGGCTTGCTAATTTTTTTTTACAAAAATAAAAATATTATTTAAAAAAATATTTTTTAATAAACATATTTATATGTAAAATGTCATATTTAATATTTATAAGAATTTTTAAACTTTAAAGTATTTAAAATATACAAAACTATTTATAATTAAATATAATAAATTTAAAATATCTCATAATTTTGTTAATAATAAAAAAATTATTTATATATGTAATTATGTATTAAAAGGCCCAGGCAGGCCTGACAGGCTAATAAGGCTAATTAGTGAGCCTGGGCCTGGCCTATTAACATAATAAGGCTTTTATAACAGCCTGAGCTTGTGCCTATTTTATAACAGGCCAGGTCAGGCCAGGCTGCAGGCCCCTGGCAGGCCGCCTGGCCTTTTTTCACCCCTAGACAGCCATCAAGTCCCAATATCTGGCCGTCTTCGTCGCAGAATACACCGACACCCCAGACACCCCCACTGGCTGGAACCTCTACGTCGATGGTTCATCGAATAAAGCCGGAAGTGGAGCCGGAGTAATCCTAGAAAGTAATAAAGGAACTCAACTTGAGCTCTCCCTAAAGTTCGAGTTTCCCGCCACAAATAACCAAGCCGAGTACGAAGCCCTACTGGAAGGTTTGAAGCTAGCTAGGGAGGTCGGATCTCAAAAACTTACCATTTTTAGCGACTCACAGGTAGTCACCTTGCAAATAGAAGGGAGCTACCAGGCTAAGGATCCTACCATGAAGAAATACCTAGACAAGACCAGAGAATAGCTTGGAAAATTCATGGGATATGAGATCCGACATATACCTCGGGAACAAAATGCCCGAGCCGATGCACTTTTGAAACTAGCCAGCACCAAACCTGAGGGCAACAATAGAAGCCTCATCCAAGAAACACTACAAAATCTGTCAACCTCGGAAGAAAAAAAGGTCTTAAGCATATCAGACTAGGACCAAGGGTGGATGACTCCCATAGTCAGCTATCTCAAGTCTGAAACACTCCCCGCAGACAAAGAAGAGGCGAAAAGGCTAGTACGAGAAGCGCAGTACTACACCATAGTGCACGACGTCCTATATAGGAGAGGAATCTCTACACCCCTCCTAAAATGCGTCCCAACCTCCGCTACGAGGGAAGTTCTTGAGGAAGTCCACAGTGGCATGTGCGGCAACCACTTCGGGGCGCAAGCTCTTTCCAAAAAGGTACTCCAAGCTGGTTTTTACTGGTCGACCTTGCAAAAAGAAGCAACAGAGTTCCTCAAAACATGCCCCCATATCAGAAGCACGCCAACTTTCACATCGCACCACCCGAAGAACTCATTTGTGTCACTTCACCCTGGCCATTCGCAAAGTGGGGGCTCGACCTCCTCGGACCTTTCCCTCAAAGATCAAGGCAAGTCAAGTTCCTCATTGTAGGAATAGACTATTTTACAAACTGGACCGAGGCTGAACCTAGAGCCACTGCCACCACCCAAAGAAGTCAAAAGTTCTTATACAGAAACATTGTCACAAGGTTTAGGGTTTCATACTCCGTTACCACTGACAATGACACTCAGTTCACCGACACGGGCTTTAGAAACCTGGTAGCCGATTTGAAAATCAAGCACTAGTTCACCTCTGTAGAGCACCCACAAGCCAATAGACAGGCGGAAGTCGCCAACAAAGTCATACTGGCCGGGTTAAAACGGAGACTACAGGACGCCAAGGGAGCTTGGGCCGAAGAACTCTCGCAAGTCCTATGGGCATACCGGACAACACCACACTCAACCACTGGAGAATCACCATTCCAACTTGCTTACGGAATGGAGGAAATGATTCCCGTGGAAATAGAAGAAGGATCCCCTAGAGGAATTCTCTACAATGAAGACACCAACTTCCAAGCTCAAAGGGAAGAGCTCGACCTACTTCCAAAAGTCCGAGAAAGAGTTCGGATCAGAGAGGAAGCCCTAAAGCGTCGAATGGCTCTGAGGTATAATCGGAAGGTAATCCAGCGAAGCTTCGCCACCAACAATCTCATCTTAATCCAAAATGATATCGGAGCAGGTCGGTCAGGAGAAGGGAAGCTAGCAGCTAACTGGAAAGGGCCATACCGAGTTACAGAAGTACTAGGAAAAGGCTACTATAAGGTGTCCGACCTCGAAGGGTGAGAGCTACCAAGGTCATGGCATGCCTGTAACCTAAGAAGGTACTATAGCTAGAAAATAGTAAAGATCTTAGGTTAAGGCGCCCTCTTTTTCCTTAAAAAGTTTTTTAATGAGGCGCCAGGCCGAGATCTAAAAAACTGCCCGACCTAGAAGGATAAGCACTCTCATGTACACACTTTTATTTATGTTTTTATCTCATTATTATTTGAATGAAAGTTATCAATTCCCTAAAAAGTTACCTACCAAGATGCTAAGCTCATAAACACAAAATTCATCACCCCGATTAAAAGAAGTCAGCAAGGTGAAGCGATAGAAGCAAGATAATGCAAGAAGTTATAAAAAGTAACCCAGAAAAGTGACCTGACGAGGTCTAACTAAAAATGGGATTACTAAAAATAACTTAATAAGGCCCGACAGAGAAGTCAGACTAATGAAAGGATTACTGAAAAGGGACAAAAACATCTCGCAAAGGCCAAAGAACGGATAATAAACCAAGGCCCAAAATGCTCAGCTAAAAAGGTACAAGCCCTGAAAAGGATTTACCTAAAGCAAGAGCACGACCTCGAAACGGAGCTAAAAAGTCATCCAAACAAACTAAAAAGAAAATGTTCCCCATTGGGACACTACCTAAAAAGTTGTTGGAATACGACTAAAAAGCTCGGATAGCAAAGGCATACAGATCAACACCAAAAGGAGGCGACCCAAAGAGACAAATACGACCTCAAAAAAAGAGAATAAGTAAAAGTCCAAAGGTCGAAAAGCCCAGCTAAAAAGGGGTACAAGACTCCTGAAAAGATATACTATTCAAAAGGATAATCCCAAAACAAGGCTAAGAAGGTCGTCCAAACAAACTAAGGGTTTTATACCCAAAGAAGTTGTTTGGAATTCGACTAAGAAGCCCGGACAATAAGTTGCAAAGATGATATAGCCGACTAAAGAAAGGAGGTAGCTACCGTAAGGGAAACCAAGGCAAACCCCACCTCAAAGGGTGTCAAACCAAGGAAATCCAAAGCACCTATATAAAGGTTGAAGAGCAACCTCCTCCAAACAAAAGTTGAAAAACAACTTCCAAATACAAAGCATATTAACACAAGCAAAGTCAATGCATCATTCAACACAAATTAAAGCAGTAAAGACTCAAAGGCTGCCTAAACGGCAGCCCAAGAATTTAAAGTTTTTTTTAAGTTACTGGTACACGGAATCGTGATCACACATTTTTTACACAACTCCGTGCAGCTGACCAGCAAGTGCACTGGGTCGTCCAAGTAATACCTTACGTGAGTAAGGATCGATCCCACGGAGATTGTCGGCATGAAGCAAGCTATGGTCATCCTTGTAAATCTCAGTCAGGCATATTCAAATGGTTATGGGATTTTGATAATTGAAATATAATTAAAACAGAAAATAAGATAGAAGCACTTATGTAATTCATTGGTGGGATTTCAGATAAGCGTATGAAGATACTTTGTTGCTTCTGAACCTCTGCTTTCCTATTGCCTTCATCCAATCATTCATACTCCTTTCCATGGTAAGTTGTATGTTGGGGGATCACCGTTGTCAATGGCTACCGTCCGTCCTCTCAGTGAAAATGGTCCAAATGCGCTGTCACCACATGGCTAATCATCTGTCAGTTCTCACTCATGTTGGAATAAGATCTATTGATCCTTTTACGTCTGTCACTACGCCCAACACTCGCGAGTTTGAACCTCATCACAGTCATCCCTTCCCAGATCCTACTCGGAATACCACAGACAAGGTTTAGACTTTCTGGATCTCAGGAATGGCCGCCAATAATTCTATCCTATACCATGAAGGTTCTAATCTTAGATTAGAAACCTAAGAGATATGCACTCAAGCTTTGCAGATAGAACGGAGGTGGTTGTCAGGCACGCGTTCATAGGTGAGAATGATAATAAGTGTCACAGATAATCACATTCATCATGTTGAAGTGCGAGTGAATATCTTGGAATAAGAATAAGCTTGAATTGAATAGAAAATAGTAGTACTTTGCATTAATTCATGAGGAACAGCAGAGCTCCACACCTTAATCTACAGGGTGTAGAAACTCCACCGTTGAAAATACATAAGTGAAAATAGGGTAGACATGGCCGAGTGGCCAGCCTCCCATGGAGGTCTCAGAACGTAAAAGTTACATAATGTGTTCCAGAGATCGATCCAAAGATGAAAATACAATAGTGAAAGGTCCTATTTATAATAAACTAGTAGCCTAGGGTTTACAGAAATAAGTAATTAATGCAGAAATCCACTTCTGGGCCCACTTGGTGTGTGCTTGGGCTGAGCATTGAAGCTTTCACATGTAGAGACTTTTCTTGGAGTTAAACGCCAGCTTTGGTGCCAGTTTGGGCATTTAACTCCAGCTTTTATGCCAGTTTTGGCGTTTAACGCCAGAATAGGGTAGAAAGTTGGCGTTTAAACGCCAGTTTGCGTTATCAAATCTCGGGCAAAGTATGGAATATTATATATTGCTGGAAAGCCCAGAATTTCTACTTTCTAACGCAATTGAGAGCGCACCAATTGGGCTTCTTTAGCTCCAGAAAATTCATTTCGAGTGCAGGGAGGTCAGAATCCAACAGCATCTGCAGTCCTTTTTCAGCCTCTGAATCAGATTTTTGCTCAGGTCCCTCAATTTCAGCCAGAAAATACCTGAAATCACAGAAAAACACACAAACTCATAGTAAAGTCCAGAAATGTGATTTTTATTTAAAAACTAATAAAAATATAATAAAAAGTAACTAAAACATACTGAAAACTACCTAAAAACAATGTCAAGAAGCGTATAATTATCCGCTCATCAGTTAATAGGAAGCAACTAAGTGTCACAGAGTCACCCACAGAAACTTACAAAAAATAACAAGTTCAATAAAGTCCACAGGTCGGACTATACCAAATACATAATCAAAATAGAGATATAATAAGAAATCATAAAGGATATGAAGTTGCATCAGTAACGGCACCCTGAGGAGAAGGAGGGATCGTCGAGATAGGGACGGCTCCAACAACCCCGTCCAGGCCAGTTAGGATCTCTAGGTCAGGCTCAGGAGGGACCACCTCAGCAGAAGGGGCCGTAGAAGCTGAAGCTGCAGAAGCCTTGGCTGGCGGCACCGGGGGAGGACCTTCATCTTCATCTGGGGCAGGCACGATCTTGTCATCCTCCACCACATTGTCCATACTGAATAAAGAGAGGTCGAGCTCGGGAGCAAGAACCCGAACTTGGGTCTTTAGATTTTCATACATCTTGGTAATATTGCTCACCATATGAACTTGAAGCTCGGCATAATCGTCCTGAGCAGACTGAAGTCTCTCCCTAGTTTCCAGGAGCTCACCATATGTGCGGGTATAGCTCTCCTTATACTTTTTAGCCGGTTCCTCGGCTAAGTTAGCAGCTGCCTCTACCACTGTAGCACGATCCTTCTCCTTTTCTACATCAATCTCCAACTTGGCTACCCTAGCGTCAAGCTCGTCCTTCAGACCTTTAATTCTATCATACTCAGATTTGGCATCTTCCATAAAGGCCTTGGTCGCATGAACCGGGGAGTCCCGGATAACTCGAGACAAGGCCGCACCAAGGTTGGCCATCCGAATACTGTTACTTGCAATAAAGTCGAGATGATGGAGGATAGAAACATCATCCAAAGGAACTTTGCCATGAGGAGCTATCAACTCTGTAGCAAAACCAACGCCATCAAAATCTTTATTGTTCAGATCATAAGCCCCAACGGTCTTTTGCTTTTTGGGAGGAGGACCAGCAGCAGTAGGAGAGGAGGCAGCACCAGAAGACGTTTGCAAAGTGTCAGAGGGAACTATCCAAACTCGCGGGGTTGGAATGATCTTCCTTGGACCCTGAGAGTGAATTCCCAGCTTCTTAGGAGGTAACTGAGCAGAAGAACCCTCCCCTGAACTTTTCTGTGACAAGTTTTGAGCTGCCACCGCCTTCTTGGCCTTCCGAAAAAACTTCATAGAGTCCGAAGATTTCACCATTTCTGAAAAGGAAGTCAGGAATACAGTTACACAGTAGAATTCAAAAGACAAAAACCACGAATAGCAAAAGGTAACCACTTCTATGAAGAAAGAGGTCGGACATTACCTAGTTCAGCACAGAGGAGGGAAGGATCTCCCAGAAACCTCTTTGTGTCAAGATGAGGAGGCTCCCCCCC
>NC_029790.2:23135208-23145465 GCF_000816755.2 Arachis ipaensis | reverse complement strand
TGGCGTTTAACGCCAGAATAGGGTAGAAAGTTGGCGTTTAAACGCCAGTTTGCGTTATCAAATCTCGGGCAAAGTATGGAATATTATATATTGCTGGAAAGCCCAGAATTTCTACTTTCTAACGCAATTGAGAGCGCACCAATTGGGCTTCTTTAGCTCCAGAAAATTCATTTCGAGTGCAGGGAGGTCAGAATCCAACAGCATCTGCAGTCCTTTTTCAGCCTCTGAATTAGATTTTTGCTCAGGTCCCTCAATTTCAGCCAGAAAATACCTGAAATCACAGAAAAACACACAAACTCATAGTAAAGTCCAGAAATGTGATTTTTATTTAAAAACTAATAAAAATATAATAAAAAGTAACTAAAACATACTGAAAACTACCTAAAAACAATGTCAAGAAGCGTATAATTATCCGCTCATCAGTTAATAGGAAGCAACTAAGTGTCACAGAGTCACCCACAGAAACTTACAAAAAATAACAAGTTCAATAAAGTCCACAGGTCGGACTATACCAAATACATAATCAAAATAGAGATATAATAAGAAATCATAAAGGATATGAAGTTGCATCAGTAACGGCACCCTGAGGAGAAGGAGGGATCGTCGAGATAGGGACGGCTCCAACAACCCCGTCCAGGCCAGTTAGGATCTCTAGGTCAGGCTCAGGAGGGACCACCTCAGCAGAAGGGGCCGTAGAAGCTGAAGCTGCAGAAGCCTTGGCTGGCGGCACCGGGGGAGGACCTTCATCTTCATCTGGGGCAGGCACGATCTTGTCATCCTCCACCACATTGTCCATACTGAATAAAGAGAGGTCGAGCTCGGGAGCAAGAACCCGAACTTGGGTCTTTAGATTTTCATACATCTTGGTAATATTGCTCACCATATGAACTTGAAGCTCGGCATAATCGTCCTGAGCAGACTGAAGTCTCTCCCTAGTTTCCAGGAGCTCACCATATGTGCGGGTATAGCTCTCCTTATACTTTTTAGCCATCTCCTTGGCCAGATTCGCAGCCGCCTCTGCTGCAGTAGCTCGAGACTTCTCCTTCTCAACATCAAGCTCCAATTTAGCCACCTTGGCATCCAGCTCATCTTTCAAAGCCTTGACCCTATCATACTCAGACTTAGCATCCTCCATAAAGGCTCTAGTAGCACGAACCAGAAACTCCCGGACAACTCGAGATAAGGCCGCACCAAGATTGGCCATCCGAATACTATTGCTCGTTATGAAGTCAAGGTGGTGAAAGATCGAAACGTCGTCCAGAGGGACTTTACCATGAGGAGCAATCAATTCTGTGGCAAAAGCCACACCATCAAATTCTTTGTCATCAAGTTTATAAGTCCCAACAGTCTTTTGCTTCTTGGGAGGGGGACCAGCAGCAGTAGGAGAGGAGGCAGCACCAGAGGTCGTCTGAGACGGGTCAGATGGAACTGTCCAAACTCTTGGGGTCGGGATAATCTACCGCAGACCCTGAGACTCAGCCGCTGGCTTCTTAAGAGGCAGCTGTGCCGAAGACCCCTCCCCCAACATCTCATTTGACAGATGTTGGGCAGCCACCACCTTCTTGGCCTTCCGAAAAGACTTCATAGAATTCGAAGATTTAACCATCTCTGAAAAAGAAGCCAGGAAAACAATTACACAGTTGGAAAAGGATAAATTCACAAACAATAGAAGAAAATTATCTGTAAAGAAAGAGGTCGGATGCTACCTAGCTCAGCACGAAGGATGGAAGGATCTCCTAAAAACCTCTTCGTATACAGATGAGGAGGTTCCCCCCAATACTCCTCTAAAACACCCACAAAGGCCTGTTCTACCTCATCTAAACTTTTCCAAAGGTACTTAGGGGCTACAGGTTCTTTTTGCCACCATAAAGGAAAAGTAGGTTCATCATTTTCATCCAAAAAGAAAGGGTGAGCATTCTCAACAGCTCGGACTTTAAAATAGTAGTTTTTAAAGTCCCGAAAAGAGTTGTCGAACATCAAAAATACTTTCTTCCCCTGGGTAGCTCGGAAGGAAATCTAAGAAGCTTTCTTCTTGGCCACCCTAGGTTTTGTCAACACAAACAGGTAAAGAAAAAGGGATATTATAGGTCGGACACCCAGCTCTTGGCACAATAACTGAAAATCTTCATGAAAGCCCAAGAGTTCGGATGAAGCTGTGACGGGGCCACATTACAGGTCCACAGGAGTTCGGTTTCAAAGGCAGTAAAAGGAAGGGTAATACCTAGATGGCTAAAGAAGTAGTCATAGGCATAGAAGAAAGGACGTTCTCCCCGAGTTAAGGGAGGGAAACTAACCCTTTCCTCAGGATCGGGTGACAACAGTTCGTAATTCTTCTCGTCCTCCCTATTACTACACACCCTATGGAACCTCCTAAGCCTCTTACAGTACTCCAGATCGGCCACAGTAACACACATCAGAACTATCAAATCTAACCAATCGGCCATACCAGCAGGGACTTTGCTGGACATCTCGACAATGTTCTTATGGGAAGACATATAGCAACTACACCTACAGCAAGAAAACAAAAAAGGGGTCACTATCAAACAACTCGGACAGCAACAGAATAGGAAGAAATAACCAACAAGCATCAGGTACGGTAAACAAAAGGGAACCCCAGGTCTCACAAGAGCAACGAATCAATACCAAAAGCCCAGGGGCACCCTTTGGAGACAACAACATAGTAGAAATGCAGAAAAAGAAACGACACAAAAGCCAGAACCCTAACCCTCTTAAATAAAAGAAAATACAAGGAGACAAACAGAAACCTATATACTAACATCTCTCCACATAAACAGCAAGATAAAAAGATGGTAACTATCAAGAAACAAAGGCACACAAGAGTCGCCAGGAAAGCTTCAACCTCTTTTCAAAAAAGAAAAAGCAAAAGCTTTGTACATAAAGAGAGCATGCAAGAGTAAAGCGCAAAGGAGGGCGACAAATAAAACGCATAAAACAAAAAAAGGCGTGAAGAAAAAGCACCAACCTGCGGAAGAAGATAAGCGAGCAAGCAGCAAGCCACGAATAAATCTTCACTAAAAGAAAATGGAAACTCCAAAAATCCAAGAAAGGAACGATTTTGGAATGCTGGGGCAATCAAAGGACGAACAAAAGGAAGCCTCTCTTCACTGAGCAAATGAAACTGATGAAAGCAAGAAACTGAAAACCAAGGTCTAAGGCTTTTCAATTTCAAAATAAAGCGAGGGAATGGAATGGCAAAACAGAATATAAGCCCAATCAATAGGCATTAAAAGCGCATGTGCATTCCCAAGGAGGAAACCCCATCGAAGAACAAAACGCAGCAATAAAGGAGCGAACGCAAAAAATGCTTCGCATTTTGAAATAACATTTAAAGACGCAAAACTCGCATAAGAAGGAGCAGACCGGACACAACCGAACAGATGCTTGAACACGACTTCCCCAAAGAGGTCGAAGCTCGGAAGCACAACCTCGGGAAAAGATCAAAGCTCAAGCAGGGGCACTGTTCATACCCTGGACCGAGCTATAAGGTCCGAGTTGCATGAAGACAAAGGACCGACCTCTTTAAAGGCTGGCCCATTACAACGAACTCTTCACAAAGAGCTCGGAAGATCACCGCAGAGGCCCAAGGAGGCCCAGAATGAAAGGACTACCGACTACTAGAAGGCGGTTGGCCAAAGATATGATCTTACTCTCAAAAGATAAGACAAGATAACAAACTTATCTCAAAGGAAGATCGTCAAACACTACTATAAATACACTGGAGCACCCATGTATAACTCATACTTCAATTCTACAAAAAACTTGCTTAAAGCCCGTGCTAACTTAAGTATCAGAGTCTCTTGCAGGTACCACCACCCTCCGGTGACCAAGGATTCGCAGCACCTCAAGATCCAGCAAGTCGGACACAACTGCTCTGACCACACCAGAAGATCTCATCCGAGATCGACTCTCAGTTTCAGAAAACCCTCGGAACAGATAGTTTGTTAGTAGACAAAGAATTTAACGATCCCATAATTGTTTGGACTATTAAATGGCTCTGGTAATAAAATATATTTTTAATTTTTAATAATTATTAAATAGTCTTTATTTAATTTTATTTATAAATTAATCCTTCATCTATTATTTAATTTAAAAATTTATTTTAATTTTATAATTATTTCATCATGTATGTTTGTTAATAATTAGAAACAATAACTAAATAAATTTTCTATTAATCGTGACCTACATGAATATTTTGGTAACGTAAATTAATGAGTTTTTTTTCTATGTCAAACAAATTCAAATTGGAGCAGCTACTACTACCTATGGTGGATTGCAACCCTTAGGGTTAGGGTTCCAACTCAAATTTTTGGCAAAAGTTGAAGAAATTCATGGGAGGGGGGAACAAGAAGCCCTCCATGCCCGACTCTACCAATGCTGTCGCCGTGAACCACGCCTCCCGTGGAGTTTTACCTGTATCGGCGCCAAATTCCGCTAGAATACCATCAGCTCCGCCTCCACTGTCGGGTGTCATGGAGGTCCTGCCGGTGTTCCGTGATGTTTCGGTGGTGGAACGGCAAAATCTCTTTTTGAGTAAGCTTCAGGTTTGTTGCTTCGTCCTCAACTTCCCCGACACGCTAAAGAACGTTAGAGAGAAGGAGATCAAGCAGCAAACGTTGATGGAGCTCGTTGAGTTCATCCAATTTGGCTGCGAAAAATTATCAGAGAATTGCCAAGAAGAAATGATTCGAATGATTTCAGTTAACATTTTTTGGTGCCTTCCTCTGATGTCATACGAGAACATCGGGCATGAATCCACCGATCCCGAGGAGGAGGAGCCTTCTATGGATCCCGCATGGCCTCACTTGCAACCCGTTTACAAGCTTCTCCTATGATACATTGTTTCTACCGATATGAAGGTTACGAAACGATACATTGATCACTCTTTCATGTTGAAATTGCTTGATTTGTTTAACACAGAAGACCCTAGGGGCATGACCGCGTGAGTATTTGAAAATTATACTTCACAAACATAAATCATGAATGATAAAATAATAATTTATAAAAAATAGATTTTAGAATTAAATAAGGACTATTTAGTAATTATTAAAAAATTAAAAAATATATTTTGTTAATGGGACCATTTAATAGTCCAAACGTTATGAAATTGTCAAATCCTTTACCTAGTTAGTACTTGTATATGATTGGAGAAAACAGTAGCAAACACCAAATTGTTGATTTTCTTGATTCCGATAATAATAAGTATATTTGAAAGGACTTTGCATTTAAATGAGTCTCAAGAGATATTATTAGAATTAAAAAATAATATATTTAATGAATAATGCTACATGTACAAATTTTTTTAACAATCAAGTCTAATTAAGTTAGTTTAATTACAACTAAAAACACTCTCAAAATAAAACACGTGCACGCTCCAATAGTACATAATTCAAAAGAACGGGTTGCAGTTTTCTTCCTCTCTCACTCCAAAACAGTTTCTTCTACTCTTGTTCCAAAACCGTTTCATCTTTATCTTCAGATTTAAAAATCTTTTAAAATCCAAAATCGTTTACAATAAAAAAAATCTCAAATCAGACCACAAAAACTCCAACGAAACTTAAGAAGCAAAGAAACTGACAATTATTCAAGATAATAAATTCGATTCTTTCTCATTTTATTATTGTCAAACATGCAAAAACTTATGAGCACAGAAAAACTAGGATTAACAAGTATATATGCATGCAATCACTTGGCATGCTTTCTGTCACTATTTTCTATAAAAAAAATTGAAATTTTTTTAAACTATTTATTTTGTAGATGAAATTATACCTTCAAAGATTAAAGAATCTGAATTAACGGAAAAGATGAAGAATATAATAAGGCCATTCTAGAACAAATCTCTTATCGTATTTGAGGGATATGGTTGTCTAAATCATTGTTGATACTGAAGAGAACATAACAAAATTTAAAAGAGCATTTATTCTGTTTATTCAAAAAGTTTTCTATCCCCAACAGCAGTCCCAAAGATTTCTCTAGTTCACTTCCCTGCAATTCTGGATGTCGAAAACATAACTGAAAAGAATTAGGCTAGCCATATTTATGAATTTCTCATGTAAGGAGTCATAATCTTCAAGAAAAAGAACAAAAAATCCGTCGATAGTTGCATATATGCTCTAGTCATCATATACTTCCACAACAAAAGGTGGGGGGTTGAGCGTGGACCTACTATCCTTCAAAGACCATGGATGTTGTACTAAAAGAGGGAAAATTTGGTAGAGAGGATTGAAAATGAATCCAAGAGAGATGGGATAAGTTTCTATGCTAAGAACGAATCAAGTTAATGAGCTTTTCAAGCTAAATGATCCTGACTGCTACTATGTAGGGTATAGAGAACATTTCATGTCCATATCTCCTGGAACATACATTGATCAATTCATAAGACTTTTTCATATTTTCTTGAAATATTTCAATATATATCAATGTTATTTAAATGTTTTTTTTTCAAATTAAGTAATATATAAATATATTTCTCTACTTTCTTTCCACAGTTTGTTAGGGTATTTGATGCGTGAGCATCTTATACTCATTTTTTGCTTATTTTCTAATTAAATTTAGTTAGAGTTTATTAAGATTTATTATATTTTAGTGCAAAAATCTTCTTTGGATGTTACTTTGAGTTATTTTGGTGTTTTTATAATTTCAGGTAAAATTCGGGCGAACTTGGCAAAGTTTTGTGCAAAAACAAAGGAAGAAAGTAGATGTTGTCAACCCTGACCTCCTTGCATTCCAACGAGCATAACTTGAGCTATAGAGGTCCAATTGATGCAGTTCTAACAATGTTGGAAAGCCAACTTCCAGAGCTTTTTAACAATATATAATAGTTTATACTTTTCTTCTGGAATCACTGCCAATTCTGGTGCTAAACGCCGAGCCTGGCGTTTAGCGCCCAAGATGGACAGAAGAACACCAGAACTGTCCATTTCCAGTTCTGAACGCCAGAATTGCCCATCTCTAGCGCTAAACGCTAGCTAAATGCCAGAATACGGATCCACTTCACCCAAGGAGCATCTTTAGTTGGATTTGGCTTCTAATTATTATATTTTATTTTACTTTAGTTGTTTTTATTTACAAACAAAATCTTATAGGCCCATAATTTATTTTTTTTAAATCAAATTAGATTAGATATAAAAGGGAAAAGATTTACCCTTTGGGGGATCTGCTCTCTTCCGTATTTTTTCAGAACCCTAGTTTCTCTGTAAGTCATGAGCAACTAAACCTCTTGGTTAAGGTTAGGAGCTCTGTTTATTTTTATGGATTAAGATTATTATTCTTCTATTTTAATTAATATTTTGATTCAATTCTAAGGATTATTTTCGTTCTTAGTCTTATGAATCTGGATGGAACGAGAGTATGAACCTTATTCTACTCAAGTTCTTGTGATTCTCGAGAGAGTTATCTCGCTTGAACTACAGCTTGAAAACAAATTCTTTCTAAATTGCTAATTATATGAACTAATTGGAATATGTGACATATAATCCTGTTAGATTTGGGTAATTAGGGTTTTTGTGGTCATAAACTAGTTTTGAACTTAACCCTCTAATCGGAATTAAGTGACCACGAGAGTGGCGGTTAATGAATGTTAAAGGAGGCTAAATCACCAAGAGATTAGGGTTTAGACATTTACAGTTTTCCATAGAATGAATCATACATTGTTAAAATAGTTGGTAAGAACTTTTAATCCGGAAAAGTAAACATCTCCAAAGCCTTAACTGTTTTCTCATACTATTCTTATACCAAACTTGTTTTTAGCTTTCTTTACTTGCTTATATGCTATTTTATGTGTTTCAACCATTAAAACCTCTTTTTGATTCGCCTAACTAAGCCAATTGGATAGCCATTTTTGTTCAATCCGACAATTCTCATGGGATCGATCCTCACTCACCTGAGATATTACTTGGATGACCCGGTACACTTGCCGGTTAAGCTGTGCGAAATCCTAATTCGCGCACCAGTATTATATTTCATCTTAAACACAAAAAATATTAAGAGATTTGTAGAGTAAATATACTTCATACCTCCAAACATAATAGTATGTAATTCAAAATTTGTGTGATGTGCTCTATTATTCATTTGCTTTACTGTCTTATGTATGTATTGTACTCTATTATTTATTTGTTGATGCTTATTATTCATGTGCTTTGATTCATTATTGATGTGTTGTTGCATATTATTTCAGAATCTCATGTTCATGAGACACTCTAGTAATTACATTGTTTGGAAAAAAAATCCTTTCTCATTTGGAAAAAAGTTAGAAAATTATATACTCGTACTTGACAAGGACAAGTTGGCAACCCGACCATACTTAATTGCACCGGCTTGCTATGAAGGTCATTGTACACATTGTATAAATATTTCATTGGCTCCTCATATTTTTTTTTAAATAAAAACACATCCAAATCCATCAAGTGATTGTAGGTGAGGAAGAAGAGTTTTTAAATGTGCAGATCAACAACACCAAATGCACTTTAATTCACTCATAAATAAACCGAAATTATATTTAGAATGAACCGAAAATTAAATACAAAATGTAAACTCGTTTCAAAACAAACACAGACCAAGTACATCTTATTTAAATCCAGAATGAAACAAAATTACTTAATGATTGCGACACACAAACTCAGTTCAAAACAAACACAAACAAAATTGAATTATGAACAAAAATACATCCAAATCCATCAAGTAATTTTGTAGCATTATGTGTTTCTTTTTCTTTGTTTGATTAGATAAACAAGACAAGAAGAAGAAGAATATGATAAAGAGTTTTGAGGAGTCTTTTATTTTTTTTTTTGTTTGATTTTTTTTCTTGGTTTTATTCCTTTTAAGAGAGTGAAACAAGAAACATCATAACAAAATGAAATAAGAAGAAGATGAAAAAAAAAAAGAAGAAGAAGAAGAAGCAGTAGAAGGTGAAGAGGAAGAGTTTTGAATTTTGCAGAACAACGAGACCAAATGCACCTTAATTTACTCAGAAATGAACCGAAATTATATTCAGAATGAACCGAAAATTAAATTCAAAATATAAACTCGTTTCAAAATAAGCACAGACTAAGTGCACTTTATTTAAATTCAGAATGAACCGAAATTATATCCAGAATAAATCGATAACGATAATGACGATGCGTATTAGAAGAAGACGACAATTACGATAACGATGATGATGATGGTGGTGGTGGTGGTGGAGGAGGAGGAGAAGGATGAAAAGGAAGGAGGAGAAGAAATTTCAATGAGAAAAGAAGAAGAAAGAGGAAGAGGAAGAGGAGGAGGAGAAGGAAGTGTTGGTGACGACGATAACGAAAGTGAAAAATAATAAAAAAGTAGGAGAAGAAGAAGACGACGTAGCATTAAGGATAAAGAAGAAGAAGAAGAAGCACCACGAGGAAGAAGAAAGCGGAAAAAAGAAGCGCGTGACTCTAAATCAATTGGATGAATTTGGATGTTAAAATTGATTGAATATGAAAAATAATACAAAATATATTTTAAAATACAAAATAAATATTACAAATGAATTAAACAACATATATATATAAATACATAATGGCTGATTTAGTGACTAATTTTCAATATATAGATACCGTTTTTATATCATAATACTTTCGAGTATTAGCATAATCAATCTTTAATTTTTTATTTTTACTTTCAATTATTTTTTATTCAGTTTAATAACCAAATATAACATTAATTTTGGATTTAAATTTTATATATCAACAGTATAAAAGTGTTTTACATATACATCTGATTACTATTTAAATAAATTTTTTATATCTATAAATTGTCCGCTTTTTGTTTTGGTTCTTATTGAAAAAAATAAATAAAATTTTAAAATATTTATTTTAGTCTCTATCAGACAGCTTGGTATATATATTCCCAGGTCGCAAACTCCAACTAAAACACAAACAACGTGGTGGATTACTGATTTACTGGATATGATGGTGATGTTGATGTTGAGTTGCATGGTACCTTGCAAATACACTCCACATAACATAACATAAATTGAACCACTCGTTGTTTGTCCTTGAATTACAACTAGTTTATGTGATGTTCCTAAGATACCTCATGTATGTACATTTCTTTTGAGGACGTTTCTTATATGAGAAAAGTATTTTTGGGATCTTTAAAGTCCATGAAATCTTTGATATTAATGAATATTTGAGTTGCTGGTTCATAAATAATTTTAAGCTAGAGAATTGAAAGTATTGAAAGTAGAATGGCCGAGTTTGTGATAAGTAGTAATACTGTAAT
>NC_029790.2:23128405-23135022 GCF_000816755.2 Arachis ipaensis | reverse complement strand
TGAGTAAATAGTCATTTTTGACTATGAAAGATTTGGACGCTGACAAAACTGACCATAAAAAATTGAAACTAAAGTTATACCCATATAAGATATATTTTGTTCGACAGAAATAACCAATTATTAAATTTTTATTCATAATTTCATAAATACCCCTAACTTTTTATATTATCTTCTTTTATCTCTACACCCAATCTCTAACCCTAGTAATTTAATCCCGCTCCCTCCTCCTCTGCCTTTACCTTCCAACCTTTTCCGCCGTCACAATCCCCTTCCACCGCCGCCATTCCCTTCATTCTCCTCACCTCCTTTTTCCTTCAACCATCACCAACTCCAATACCATCACCACTCCATTTCCTTCCTCATCCCTCCTCTCCAACCACCTCCTCTACACTATTGAAGACCTTCTTCAGTCCTCACAAATGTATGTTTATTACTATGTTAATATATGTTGAGAATGTCAATGAAAATTGAGAAAAAGTGTAGGAATCTAAAAGACACCAAGTTGTGTATTAAAATCATATTCGGACATGAAAAGAAGCAAAGAAACATGAAACATATGACCAACAGGCACACTTATATGCTTATCCCTCTTTGTTCTTTCAACAAAATCACTCATTCCCCCATCAAACGAGAACACAGTAGAAGAATTTTAATTCTTCAGTGTAATCAAAATGCAAATTCTCTCAAATCACCACCGGCTCTTCCACCCACAGCTTCACCAAACAAACCCCTAAAATCGTTGCCACAATCAGAACCAAGAACAGAACCATGCACAAGTATGTAGCACTCAGAAGCCCAAGCCCAAGTTTCTTAAAGAAGAGTGCCGTCATGGTGGTGGCTGTGGTAGTTCCTCCTCCATGATGAGCTTGTTGATAAAGTTCTAATGATTCTACAGTGGTGTATTTGATTTAATAATAAGAGGAGTGCTAGGGGGACATCAATTTTTGTAATTTGTAGCCATCAAATAGCCATCAATGATGATTTTAATGGTGTGAGATTGGTGTGAAATTTCATCCAATGGCTCACTTTTCTTTGCTGGTTACATGCTGGCCAGAATTCAATAAAATTGCTGGTCCCCTAGACTTTTCCTAATAATAATAATAGCATCCTTCTTTTCTTTGTGTCTAAAAATATGAGAGACGATTTATTTGGTTTAATTTTGGGTTTACTTGGTTCTGTTTTATTTGTGAGGACTGAGGAAGGTCTTCAATGGTGTGAATGAGGTGGTTGGAGGGGAGGGTGAGGAAGGAAATGGAGCGGCAGTGATGATGGAGTTGGTGATGGTCGACGGGGAAGGAAGGGTGAGGGGGCTGGAGGCGATAATGGTGGTGGAGGGGGATTGTGACGGCGGAGAAGGTTGGAGGGTAGAGGCAGAGGAGGAGGGAACGGGATTGAATTGTTAGGGTTAGAGATTGGGTCTAGAGATAAAAGAAGATAAAAAGTTAGGGGTATTTACGAAATTATGAACAAAAATTTAATAATTGGTTATTTTTGTCAAACAAAACTTATCTTATATGGGTATAACTTTAGTTTCAATTTTTCATGGTCAGTTTTGTCAGCGTCCAAATCTTTTATGGTCAGAAATGACTATTTACTCTAATTTATTTGTTAACTATCTCAAATAACATTTTGAGACAACAACCTGACCTAAGAACTTGCTCTATTCCTATTCCTTCTTCGAATTGTAGCAGCCATTGAAGGACCTCCACCTTCTATGCCTCCGGCTCCAAGACGGCCACCCAACAACGATGACCAACAGAGTTGCCTTCTCCGATTACAACCCGTCCCAGTTTCGACCCGACAAACTGGATTTATCCCTATTGCAGCTCCTTCTCTCCCTCTCGTTCTGGCTCTCTCTCGCTCGAACTTGCTGTGGAGTGTGGAGGCGCTTTGTTTCCTGCAATGAAAGCTTCCTGTTATGGACGGTGGTGATGTCCGTGCCCATCTCCGCAAGGATATCTGATCTCCTCTTGATCTCCTCTAGATCCATATAAATTTCTTTACTATATTATTTTTTTGGGTTTAACCATTTCCATTTTCCTTTATCAAACTGGATTGATTTGCAATTGCACAAACTAATGGCTTTGAAAATTAATCTCCTTTGTTGGAGTTAATACTCAAAATCGTCCCTGAAAGATACCTCGATCTCCATATGAGTCCCCGAAAGATAAAGTTAATCAAAATCATCCCTGAAAGATGACGGACATGACCACGTTAGTCCTTCCGTCATCTCGTTTGCTGAGCTGGCTAACGTTGGGTGACGTGTTCCATTAACTGCCTAGGTGGATGACGCCTACGTGTACGCTGGAGTTGCTGACAAGGTAAGTACATTAAAAGAAATCAAATCAGTCCCTTAGATGATGAACCCTAATCCTAAATTCAATGATAAATAAATCGCGGTCTACAATCAAGCAGCTCCAAGAAGAGAGCTTGTCTTTCACAAATGATTGGCACCATAACACTCAAAATCCAATGTCAAAGGCCATCCTCGCTCGAATCAAACCCCGTAACCGCCCCAAAGTCACCACCTTTACGCCGACCCGCTTCAGTCCCACTCGTTATTGACGCTGTTCGAATACTGGCAACCCACGCCCATTGGCGGGACTCCCTCGAGTCTCGCTTTGCAGAATCTGAGGTTCTAGTTTCGGACGTTGCCCATTTCGTTCTAGACCGAATACACGACCCCGAGCTGGGTTTGAAGTTCTTCAACTGGGCTAACTCGATACCCTTTTTTTGTTCCCTTGATGGCTTTGCTTATTCCTCTCTTCTTAAGCTCTTGTCAAGATTCAGAGTGTTCTCCGAGATTGAGCTGGTTCTGAACAGCATGAAAGTTGGGAACTTGAAGCCTACCCATAAGTCTTTGAACTCTCTGATTTGAGCCTACGGAGATTCTAGGATGGTTGATGCTGCCCTACGGTTATTCTATACAGTGCGGGAAGTGCATGGTTGTTTCCCTAGTGTTGTCGCTTCTAATTCGTTGCTGAATTGTTTGGTCAAAAGGGGGAAGGTTGAGGTTGCAAGGAAGCTGTATGATGAAATGCTTGTGAGAGATGGTGGTGAGTGCTAAACAATGACTGTCCCCACAAGTAATTTGCTTTACCTATTGACACCATGTAATGCTGTAATTGGATGAGGAATCAGCAAATTGCTGTGATCGCCATAACCCAACCTTCCGAAGTCACTCCTGCACATAAACCGGGGCTCAATTTGTGAGAAAAAAGACACAAGAAAAGAATTGGTTAGAGTTAAAGATGAGGAATAAATACTTGTGACTGATGGTGGCACTGGTAAAGTTGTGGATAACTATAGCACCGGGATAGTGGTTATTGGTTAAGGATCTATGCGACTTTGGGAAGGTTGAGGAAGATAGAAGGTTGATTGTATCAAACACCTAGACACTAAACGACATCGTATCAAGACCTGGAAGCTATTGAATCAAAATGGCATCGTTTTGTTACTGTGCCACGTGGGCACTTAATGGAACACGTCACCCAACGTTAGCTAGCTCAACAGACGAGATGACGGAAGGACTAACGTGGTCATGTCCGTCATCTTTTGGGGACGATTTTGATTAACTTTATCTTTCGAGAACTCATATGGAGATCGATGTATCTTTCAGGAACGATTTTGACTATTAACTCTCCTTTGTTATTAATATTTTTATGGCTTTGAAGCTTTCTCGGAATTCATACATATGATAATGTAAAAAATGAAGTACCAGTAAAAATGGATAATGTTATTGGATAATGGGTAGGAATTGAACCTTGTTTTTGGGGTATGAATTTTTATAACATGTGTTTGGATGGGTTGTGAATTTGACCCATGTAGCAAAGTTAAAAAGAAAAAAAAAAAAACAGAAACCAATCCTCCTAGAAAACGGAAACTAATTCCTCTAAAAAAATAACCAGTATGTACAAGGTTGGTTCAACTGAATCATGTTGGGCCAGTCCACAAATATATTTAATTTTAGAGTAAATCTAGCATTTTCAATAAGCTCAGTACGGCAGTCATCTAAATCATTCATTTGGCATCTTATTGCTAGGGGTGGCAATCGGTAGAGTAAGGTAGGTTTAGATCCAATCCTAACCCTATCTGCTAACCCTATCCGCTCTTAACCCGCGGATATCCAATTTTACCCGTGGGTTACAGAAAAGATACACTATTATTATATAACTTGATGATAATTAAAAATAGAACTAATTTTTATGTAAAAAAAAATATTAAATTATCAACTAATGATTTTCTTTTAATGGCTAAGGATCTTTTACATTTAGTGAGAGGTCTTTAGTTCAACATCTACTTAAAACATATTTTTATATAAGTATATAACATATACATATATAGAGTGTGGGTTGATCGGATAGGATTGAGACTCAACCCACACCTTACCCTACCCGCTACAGATCGGGTTGGCAACCCTATCCGATCGGATGGGATCGAATTGGATACCTGCGGATAAGGTATATATTGCCACCTCTACTTATTGCATGATCCTTTGAGGAACTCATTATTTTTTCTCCACCAAAAACATTCCCTTCTTTTGATTATGTTCTTGTTTTGTTGGCAGCTTTTTGTTTTTTTTGTGATGATTAATTAATTACCTGATTGATTCATAAGAATATTGGATGTACATTACTACAAAAAAAAAAAGCACTTTTAGCGGTTATTTACTTATTTTTAGTGTTCAACAATATGACACTATTATGTTATTATCACTAAAAATTTAATACTAAAAATAATTTTTTATTGTGATAATATTAGATAGTGTCATATTGTTGTCTATCTTTTTATGTTAAATGAAATTTAATAGAGTAATTTTTTTGTCATTATATATGAAGTTAAGTTTAATAAAATATTCTTATTAACGTTAAATTCAATAAAGTAATTTTAATTTTAGTACTGGAACAAATTTAATATTACCGTAGGAACAAGTATTTATATACCATACATTTCCTCAAAGGTTCTGTTATACTTTTTTTTTTTTTATTCTCCCTCATTCTCCAAAGCAATTGTAACAATAACAAATTATGATGCATGCACACTAATATGGACACGGACACGAACACGAACACGAACACAGAATACGACACGATACGGAATACGTGGACACACAAATTTAAAATTCTTATAAAATATGGGAACACGACATATATATAAAATATAAAGTATTTTTTAGATAAATTGTAATGATATTTTAGTATTTTATTAATATTAAAATATAATTAAATTTTTAATTATTTTTAATATCTTTTTTTAATTATATAAATTATTTAAAATATTGTTTGTTTTAATAATTAATAACATGGAAAAGCTCTATATCCATGTAAAAATTACATGGATGTTATCCAAGTCCTTTCCACTCCACGTCCCACACCTTCGTTTGTGTACACGCGCCTAATCCTAACGTATATAACCTAATCCTTATTTTGCGTGATCAAACTTTCTCAACGTAAACCTTTCCATACAACGTCAACCTTTTTCGCGTTCTTCTTCTTCTTCTTCTTCTTCTTCTTCTTCTTCTTCTTCTTCTTCTTCAACCTAATTAAATTCGTTGCTCTCCTTTATTCGCATTTTTCTTCTCTGCATTATCGATTTAGATTGACTTCAACGTAATTACCTTCGTTGTTCATCTTCTTCTTCGTTTTCTTCTTCGATGGTCACTTCAGGTCCGGGCCAACATGCCCCAAATTGCTTTGGGTCCGGGCCGGACCGGACCTTGTACACCCCTAGTTATGACAATATCATCCTATGATGCACGAACACTGATATCGATACAGGACACGACACGACACGAAACACGCAGATATATAAATCTAAAATTTTTATAGGATACGGAGACACGACATATATATAAAATATAAAGTATTTTTTAGATAAATTGTAATGATATTTTAGTATTTTATTAATATTAAAATATAATTAAATTTTTAGCTATTTTTTATTTTTTTAATTATATAAAGTATTTAAAATATATTTTATTTTAATAATTAATAATATATACTATTTATAAACTCATTTCAATAATACATGTTAAGAATAAGACTGGATATACTGACACGTGATGATATTTAGGTGTGTCTAAGCGTGTTCGGAGAAAAATTTAAAGTATATTTTTTATTCGTGAAGTTTGACAAAAGTTTCAAAAATACCTCTAAGTTTTATTTTATTTTAATTTTGTCCAAAAAATTTTCGATTTACATCAAATATACCCACTGACGGCTAATTTTTCACAAAATTTAAGACAAATTCAACAACAATTTCATAAGAACAACCCACAATACAAGCATATCGAGCATAATTTCATGCATTATTATTAGACTGATCTTAAATTTTTTGAAAATTTAGCCGTCGAGGGTATATTTGAAGCAAATCGAAAATTTTTTGAACAAAATTGAAACAAAATAAAACTTAAGAGTATTTTTAAAATTTTTGCCAAACTTCAAGGACAAAAAATATACTTTGCCCTTTTATTTTTTAGTAAGACACGGTTGGACACATAAGACACGTGTGTCGGACGAGTATCGACGTGTGTCGTGTTTAAAATGTGTCCGACACGGGAACACGATAAAATCAAGAAAATGTTCGTACTTCATATATAATAAACAACATCCAACATC
>NC_029790.2:23085371-23127879 GCF_000816755.2 Arachis ipaensis | reverse complement strand
ACAACAATAAATCTCAATCACTCTTTCAAAATTGCAACAACGACAACATCATCTTCTTCTTCTTTGTTGAAGCCGTTGCAACAACAACATTTTAATAAAAAAATAGAAAATTGTCCCCACCTTTAACCACCTCTCTTCTCCTACTCTGTCACCATCTCCACATACAAACCCAAAATTTTCATTTTCATCCTTATTAACCCCAAATTGAAGAAATAGAAAATTGTGATATTATTCCCAAAATTGATTCTCATCACTGTTTCTACTTTTTCAATTTTTTCATCATTGTTTCTCTTTTTTCCATCAATCCATTAACAACACATTTTGAAAGTCTCGAAGGAGAGCATATTCAAAGCGAGAGATGAAGAGAGAGATGGAGGATGCAAAGCAGATCCATAAGAGAGAGAGAGGGAGAGAGAAGGAGAAAAGAGATGGTAGAAGAGGACGCGTCGCCGCCATCGACGAAACCGGAGAAGAGACTATATCTTCCTTTCAAACTTCCACTTGCATTGCCTGTTGGGGTACTATTTGCATAGCATTCTCCACACCAAATTCATCCTCATTAGTTTCATCCATCAACGGAAAATAACAACGCCCAACGTTCTTCTGCCTAGCACAAAAGGCAACTATGAAAATTCGATTCCCAATAAAGACGATCAAATGAAGCAGTAAATTCATACATATCTCTTCTTCCTGGATTTGTCGTCATCTTCAACTTTAATGCCACTACTTAAAGACGACAGAAGCACGTCCTATCATAGGGCTTGCTCCCATGTTCTTTGAACTCTTCATAGTTAATATTTTTCATTGATTGACTATTCAGAGATTTGAGATGGACATTCCTTTGTTTCGACCATGCACAATGGTGTCATCTTAGAGTTTTGATTTTGGGTGAAATTGGGAAACAATGGTGGGAACTCAAATTCAAATAAAGAAGAAAACATTTTTCTTTTTCACAATAAATTTTCGTTTGACACATCACCAAACCTCATTTAGCGAAAAAGAATTCTCCTTATAGTTAGACATATTTGTAACATTTTTAAATATTTAGAGGATATAATTATCGTTAATAAAAGTTGAGGGTATTATTGTCGGCATCATGAAAAATCAAAGTTATAATTAGTAATTTACTCTTGATAGTATTTTAGATTGAGGTTTGATCATTAAGAAACATAAATATAATTTAATATTTATTTAATTGCTACTTAACATTTATTCAAATGTATGATGTACTACAAAATCTTTTTTAAAAAATATATGCAAATAAGATAAGTCTAAACATGAGAAAATCGGGATTAAAAGTTAAATAATCTTAATAGACTAGTTCAAAAGCATATTACTTAGTGATAACATACCTCAAAAGACCAAAGTCGCTGTTTCATAAGCCAAAAGTTTAAATGTGTGAAAAATACTTGACTCATAATGCATTCTAGTAAAATGTGTGTTTTAACACTTTTTATTTTTGATATTGGGATGAGTTAGGTGTGTTGTCTCGTTATGGAGTAAACAGGTGCTTTACTTCATTGTGGTGTCACGGGTAGAAGAACTTGGATCCAGGGAGTTATGGAAGCAACACGGACCGTCCGATTTGTGATCTAGAGGCCACGTGGCGCGCTGTCGTTGCTCCATGGACGGTGCCCCTTATACCAGCATGTTGGACCATATTCACTCCTTCCGAGTCTCTTTCAAGCACCCCACCAGCAAAAACTTTCCTCTCTTCTTCTTCTCCTTCAGTCCCACAAAACTCCATTAGCGTTCATGCATGTTGGAAGGAAACATTCATAATGCTAAAGAAACAAAAATATAAAGATGTTGATCGTCCTGAACTTCATATTATACATTATCTCAGTCATCTTGATTATGTAAGTTTAATTTTTAATTTTTTATATTTCAGATTTATTATTATTATTATTAGAAATTTAGGCATATATATTTAAATGAAGTAAATATTATATGTTATAGAGTTAATGTTGTTATTGTTAGAAAGTAAATTTAGGAATATATATATATATATATATAGGTTAAGATTGTGATTAGTAAAAATAATAATATATGGGTTAGAATTTTTTTGTAATAATTTTAGAAATTATAATTATTTATTACGTATAAGTTGATTATTTTTTGGAAATGGTTTGTGGAATTTTGAGTAAATTTGGCAGAATTTGTTGTAATATATTTTTGGTTGTTGTTTGATTTTTAACTGAGATAGAGATGTTGGTGTAGGAGCTGAGTGCATTGTTATGAAAACCAGACCGAACCGATCAGTTCAATAGAAAAATAGTTAAACCGGACCCTAAATCGATCCGGTTCAATGAACCGACTGAGTCAACGAACCGGTCAAATTCGATAACACCGGTTCGACCGAACTGCTTGAGTGTCAAAATTTTCTAAAACGTGGAAGATGGGGTTCGAACTCCCCTCTTGAAGGAGAAAAATGATACTCACAACCACCAGACTACTAAACTTACTATTGATATATGCGCAGATTAATATACATGTAAATATCTTTTAGCAAATAACTTACTTCTATTTAATTTAGTTTAGTTTTGGTTATGAACTCATTCATTCTTAAATTAACTATAATTTTAGTTAACAATAATTATAGACTCCGTTATTTTTTTATAATTATATAGTATCTCTTAATATTATGTTTCAGTGATTATTTTTTTTGTTTGACTGGGATTTAGTAAAATTATATACCATAGCTTTGCAATTTGAATTATTATGTATCGGTTAGTTAATTGTGGAGAATATGTAAATTATATATCATAGATAGTTATTATCTTTTAGTGGTAAATTAGTTATTGTTAATGATTTGACTAATAAGCTTATATGTTTTTGTAGAGTTTACGGTATTTGACATGTGATCACCCACTCCCTCCGGATCGGTACAATAATAGGGTTTAGGAGCACTTACGGTTTACCGGTTTCTTGCATGTTTCCCAACTTGGAGTAGTTCATTGTCAAAGTGCACTGGTAAATGCACTAGTCGAAAGGTGGCACCCAGACACATATACCTTTCACCTTCCTGTTGGTGAATGTGCAGTGACACTGGAAGATGTTGCTCTTATCCTTGGTCTTCTAACAGATGGTCTTCCAGTCACAGGGATGACTATGAGTAGTTTTGAAGCCCTAGAGGTGGAGTGTTTGCAGCAATTTAGGGTTGCACCGAGGAAGTCAGACTGTAGAGCAAGCTGCATAAAACTGACCTAGCTTCGAGATCTTAAAGAAAGAATACAGTTGGTTGACAAAACCAGCATGCAGAGGTACGTGAAGTGCCACATTATGCTATTATTTGGTACAGTGTTGTTTGGTGATAAGTCTGGGGCATCTGTGCACTAGAAGTTCTTGCCTTTGCTTCGTGATTTTGGTAGTATCGGACAGTACAGCTGGGGATCTGCATGCCTGGCACACCTGTACAGGTCATTATGCAGGGCATCTTGTTTTGACTGCAAGGAAATCGATGGTCCGCTAACACTTTTGCTAACTTGGGCTTGGATGCGTCTCCCATATCTAGCGCCGGTTCCTCGAGAACCCCGCAGTTTTCCGCTTGCAAACAGGTAACATTATCTTACAGTTACATCCTATATTCATGTGTATAAAGGAATTGTCTTAATGAATTAAGTCATAGTAGGTGGCGTAACTGGGAGCGTGGAGACCGACGCTTTAGGTACCTTACACTAGAGCATTTTAGAAAAAACTTGGATGATCTCCAGGAAGGCCAGGTGTGTGGTTATTAAAGAAGTAACTGATTCGGGTTTAGTGTTAATGTTATCTGGGTTGTAATAATCTGTTTCCCTTATTTATCGCAATTTGTGTGGCTTGCTTATGCTATGGATCGCATTGATCCGGATATAATTCCTGCAGATATCTACATGCACTCGGTTGTGTGGAGCGCTACGGTGCCTCTAGTGTCTTTTGAAATCATTGAATGGCATGCAACCGATAGATTTAGGAGACAGTTTGGTTTCGTTCAGGGAGTTCCTCATCAGGAATGGAATCTTGACAAGGCACACGGAATGGTCTTGACTGGTCCTAAGAATCTTGACTGGGCAACGGCCACGACTCATTCGTTTTGGGTGATGCAGTGGACAAACAGGTATAACCATATTCTTACTGAGCTTCTCATGCCTCCACAGCATCCGTTGGAGATTTACATGTATTGGTACCGTGCAAGATATGGCAACCACTTGAATCTGTCAGATCGTGTGGGTCAAGAGAATGAGGAGGGTAATGAAGTCATGGATGATGACAATGGAGAACAGGAGCCACAGTCACCGCCTCCTCCACCTCCACCTCCACCTCCACCTCCACCTACACAAGAACAACCGCAATACTCAAACCCATATGTACCGCAAATACAGTTTACCACATCATATCCAATACATCAGCAGTATTGGGGTACTCTACAGCTTGACTCAGGAGATGGAGCATCTTTTAGCCAGTTACTTGGATTCAAGGCTGTAGAAGCAGGCCAATCACAGTACGGCCATCAACCTGATTTCATGCCTGGTAGGTATTCCTTGGACGCGATGCATTCATACCGCACTTCCTCGGTTAGTACTGAAGGGTTGGTATCTGGTGACTCAAGTAGGAGTGATGGTGGTAGAGGAATTCTTAATAGTCAAAACTCTCATTGTGTTTCAATGGGTCTAATTGAAGAAAATGTTAATACAGCTGATCTAGAGAGGGATGAGTATCTAGTTGATATCCCGGATGACGAGAATGACGATGAGGAGGAAGATGAAGAGATGAACGAAGATGAAGAATCGAATAATGATGCTTTCGGTGATGGTAAGGGTTTAGGTCTTATTATTGCTTTAATCTTTAGCCAATTCATTATATTATATTCATTTACGGTTGATTTGCTTATATTATATACATGCTGGATCATATGATTATATTAAATTCATGTGTGGTTGATTTGCTTTTTTATACACTTGCTGCTTCGTTTGATTATGTTGTATTCATATATGGTTGAATTGCTTATACTTTGAACTTGCTGGGACAATTGATTATATTATATGCATTTATGGTGATTTGCTTATATTGTATACATGCTGAGTCATTTGTGTTGGTTTGATTATATTAGAAACTTGTTCACTCAACTAATTAAGTTGTACACAGGTGAGGTACGTACTCCAGCTGGAGCAGGGAAATGCTACAATCTTAGGGTTGATCTGCCACGTCATAGCGCTAATCGATACACTCCATCCATGTTCAAAAGGATCTCCAAAAAATGCAAGGATCTTGTGGACGACATAAAGTGGGCAAGGAGAAAGTAGATTTCGTGTATTTAGTATTATTACAGTGTACATCATCAAACACTTTTCCATGTATTGTTTAAATGTTCTATGGATTGTTACAATGCAAATTATGTAATACTTGTCTATCGAACATGGCATACAGTAGTTTGATATCAGTTACAATGTTTCAAGTAACATACTTTATGGCAAAGATAAGTTATACAGGGTAGAAAATATCATAGCATACTTGGATTTAACACGAAATACAAAATCTACTGAGCATCATTGTCGGCATTTGCACCACTTGCCTGACGGCATCTACTATGGCTGTGTCCCTTAGCCCCACATTGCCTACATATCCTAGGACGACGTAACATTCACGTGTCCATCTCGTTCAAGAAGCACGTCATCCTTGGATGACATTTGGTAACTCGCCTTAGGTACAGATTTGGTACGAAGTAAGGCCCGTTATAAGCAGGCCATGTAGTAGGATTCCCCAGTGGCCTAAACCTGGCTTGGTAAACCGTCAGACTTGGTCCATATTATACACCTCATGAACATAAACCTGCCAATCTAATCGTTGATTTGCACAACATGCAAAAACATGCCTACAAGGAATTCGGTCCACCTGGAACTCACTGCAGTCACATCGTTGTCGACGGAGGTCGACGGCATACTCCACTTCACTTGGCATCTCACGCACTTCAAAGACCTCATTCTGCCTGTCGAAGCAATTCACCTGGATGTTTCCTGATGCAAGTTGATTCGCATGCAACTTGGAGGTCACAATCTCAGAAAAAACATGGTCGACAGTAATCCAAGCCTCCGCCTCGGCTCTTTTTCGAGTGAACAACTCGTTGAGTCTGTAGAAAGTTGCTTTCACAAGTGCGGTGATGGGGAGATTGCGCGCACCATTCAATACTGAGTTGATGCATTCTACGAGGTTCGTAGTCATATGACCCCATCGGTAACCACCGTCGAATGCCAATGCATACTGTTCCCGGGTATTCGGTTTAGCCAGGATGTGTAAGCCTCACTTCGCTCTCGTAAACGTTGGTAACGCAACCCGTACTCGCGGACCGTCCTCGAATATTCTGCGCAACAAGAAAGCACAAATTACAAAAAAAACAATTAACAGTACCTACTTATTAATAACGACCCTCAAATTACAACAAGGTTACCTATATTGACGACAAGTTTTTGTAGGTATGGTGCCTTGAACTTTCTCAAAAAATTCGACTCTATATGCCTGATGCAAAATATGTGGAAAGCTTTGGGAGGCGACCAAGCTTCGTTACTGCGGGCCACAGCTGCATTGATGGATTCGTGTCGGTCAGAGATCAGTCCCACGCCATCCTGAGTCACTACATGTTGTCGCAGGTTACTCAGAAAAAGTGCCAAGCATCGGAAGTCTCTCCCTCCACAATAGCAAATACAGTTGGGACGATATTGTTGTTTCCATCTTGTGAAACTGCAACCAACAGACAACCCTTGTACTTTCCATACAAGTGAGTCCTACCTACTTGGACAACCGGTTTACAATGTCTAAATGCTCTAATACAGGGGTAATAACTCCAAAAGACTCGATCTAACACCCGGATATCCGTAACCAAGTCATCGCCTTGATAGGCAGGCATAGTCTCAAAATGGACAACTGTTGATGGCTCCTTATGACACATGGCCTCAAACCATATAGGCAAAGCTTCGTACGATGCTTCCCAACCTCCAAATATTTTTTCCACTAACTTTTGCTTAGCCAACCATGCTTTTCAATAGCTGACGGTGTAATTGAACTTGGACTGCACTTCCGTAATAACTGATTTCACCTTTATCGAGGGATCAGCCTCAACCAATGGCTTTATTGCTTCTGTAATTGTGTTCGAATCAAGCTTCGAATGATCCTGAGAAATGGTTGCTCTGGTGCAATTGTGACTACCATTATACCTCCTTATAACCCAACAGTACTTTCTGCTCATCAAGCTAACCCTAATAAGCCAATCACAACCTGATCCATACTGCGTACACTTGGCATAAAATGTTAACGGCTCTGACTCATACACCCGGTAGTCTACACCTCTTCAGATAGTATAATCTTTCATCGCCCTAATAACAGCTTCCCTAGAACTGAATTCCATACCCACGGCAAATTCACCATCTGCGACAAAAAGAATTTCTGCCACGACGAAAGCTGTAGCATAAATAGTTAATACACAAATATTTAATAAGTCCAATTAAAAGTAAATCAATCTCTACCTACATCAATCTTAAAATAATTAATAAACACTAATTAAAATTATGAGCACATAAATAATTACTGATGAATAAACATTAATTATCATTTAACTTCATTAATAACTAACTACAAATAATATTATCAACTAAGCAAACACACCAACAAATGCCAATTACGTATATTATCACATATCACATAACTATTTGTTCACATTGATCAATATAAATTATTATAAAATTCTAATCCTTCGTGTACCTATAGGCAACTACGTACCTGCATTCATATACTTCAGAAACTCCGGAGCATGCATGGCTTCTAAGTCCAAAGCTCGCATGAAAGACGGCTCCTCAAACAAATGTTCGTTTGCGAGTGCACTTGCCACGTCAGCTACATTTGGTGCCACATTGCCGTCACCTTCGTCTTCGTCTCCATCAGGACCAACAACTTTGTAATTGCTTTCAAATTCTTCCTCACTGTCGCTGTTGTAATCTTCCCGTTCAATATTTCGATCGGCTTCGGACGGTTCGAATTCCACATACACCTCAATGAACGATATCTGACCACGACTTTCAATGTACATTAAAAATATCTCTTGCATGCTCGCTTCATCTGTTACATATTTTGTCTGAAATTGTACGAATCCACCAAATAAAGGTATGGGATACCTGTATAAAATACATGATATTTAATTCACAAATCACACCTTTTAGTTCCTCGAATGAGATTGTGAATGGAATAACAATATCTAATGGATTTTCACAAACAAATCTCACTCCTTCAATTGTTTCTAACAAAATCTGCCCGAAATAATATACTTTCATTAAAACTCTATCATCCATTTTTCTCACTCATATGAATAAACTTCACACTTTCAATATTTTTCTATGTTTGAAATAAGAAAGAAATGTAGATGAAGGTGCTTCGGGAAGAAGAAGATGAACTGAGGAAACACTCGTATCATTACAATACAAGCTACCGACGCTTATATAACGGAAAAAAATTATTATACTCAACTCGAACTCATCGATTAGCGTTACTATATTCAAAAAAAAATTTTTTATGCAAAACTCGGACGGTCCGTTTTCCTAATTAGAAAAAAAAAGAACTAATCGGACCTCCGATTAGTTCACCGTGAAAGTCGAAATTTTCCCTCCCTCTCATTTCGGACTCTCCGATTTGGTGCCTCAATTTTTTTTGCACACAACTCCCTCCCTCCGATTTCTTCCTCAATTTTTTTTGCACACAACTCACTCCCTCCAATTTCTTCCTCCATGGTACATCCAAAAGTTGCCCCACACCCCTGTAAAGCACCCCCTTAATCCATATCCATGCGTTACACACATAGATGAAGCATATCTAAATTAATGAGCCGTCTTTTAACACACCCTTCTAAAAATGAACATACTTAATAGTCAAATTATTTTGTAAGTAGCTTTTCTCTCATCTTTTGAAAATATAGTATGAAGCTACCAAAAGAAGAAAATGTGCAAATACAAGCTAAAATGAAAACTATGTGTTTTTCATCTCTGTTTCTAAGGAACAATGTGACAATGAATTGAAATAATTTCTAACATCCTTTTATTATTAAGACTATTTAAACAAGACTTTTGATTCTTAATCAACTAATAAAGTGTCGAAGAAAAAAAACAACAAAAAAATTTAACCTAAAAGTTTCTTCAATTTTTTTCTTCATCCATAAATTCTCTGTAATATAAGACTTTATTGTATATTATTATTTAGAAAGAGTATAAAGAGACAATGAATTTAGTGTACAATGTATACAATAGGGATAAAAAGGAGATAATGGATATGTAGATGGTTATTTTAATTATTAATTGGATGGTTATTTTGTTCGATTCAGTTTAAGTATATACAATTAACAAATGCTTGATGGTCATTTCACTAGGTAGCCAGATGATTATTTTAATAACTACATGGATGGTTGTTCGAAAGAAACCTGGATAGCTAGTTGAAGCTTCCAGACAAGTGGGCCTAAACGCAAGGAGACCACTCGAGTACAGAGTATAAATGGAGAGGGGTCTATTGGTGCACGAATTGTGAATCACACTTTTCACAACTCGTACCACTGACCAGCAAGTGCACTGGGTCGTCCAAGTAATACCTCACGTGAGTAAGGGTCGAATCCCACGAAGATTCTGATTAAGAGATCTAAGAGATACTCATTCAATCGGATATAGAACGGAGGTGGTTGTCAGACACACGTTCATGGTTTGAGGAAGGTGATGAGTGTCACGGATCATCACCTTCATCACAATTAAGCGCGAATGAACATCTTAGATAGGAACAAGCGTGTTTGAATAGAAAACAGAAATACTTGCATTAATTCATCGAGACACAGCAGAGCTCCTCACCCCCAACAATGGAGTTTAGAGACTCATGCCGTCAAAGAGTACAAAGTTCAGATCTAAAATGTCATGAGATGCAAAATAAGTCTCTAAAAGTTGTTTAAATACTAACCTAGTAGCCTAGGTTTACAAAAAATGAGTAAACTATGATGGATGATGCAGAGATCCACTTCTGGGGCCCACTTGGTGTGTGCTGGGGCTGAGATTTAAGCAACTCACGTGAAGAGGCCATTTGTGGAGTTGAACGCCAGTTTTTGTGCCAGTTTGGGCGTTCAACTCCAGCTTTTGATCCTTTTCTAGCGCTGGACGCCAGAATTGGGCAGAAAACTCAAAACTATATGAAATTAACCCCAAAAAGCGTATAAAATATCCGCTCATCATCTATCTCTCCCCAGAAGTACGTCACCCTTCTTACTCTAATTGGCTGCATCTTCGTACGGACACTGACTTTAGCATCGGAGTGTGATTGCAGGTGGCCCCACCCGCCAACACGCCGACAAATAGGCCGAACGCATCGCTTTAGTAGCTCATGCTTAGGTCCAGATCCTCTCACTCCTTTGCTCTGTCATCAACTTCACCCGATCATCAAACAAGGTTCCAACGGAGGAGTTGAGTTCCATGTTGTCCTCCCAACCCTTTTTTCGGTGGGGAGTTGACCTTTTGGGGCCATTCCTGGTAGCCCTGGGGTAAGTAAAGTATCTCATAGTGGCTATTGATTACTACACCAAGTGGGTAGAAGCAAAGCCGTCAGCCAGAATATCGTCGGTAAATTGTCAAAAATTTTTGTGGAGACAAGTAATCTACAGGTTTGGAATCCTAGAGATCGTGATCTCGGATAACAGGACACAGTTCACTGACAAGAGATTCGGAGAATTCTTATCCGGGATGGGATCAAACAAAAGTTTTCCTCAGTGAAGCATCCCCATAGTAATGGTCAAGTCGAGGCGGTGAACAATATCATACTCAATGGATTGAAAAAGTGCCTGGATAAGTGAAAGGGCTCTTGGCCAGACGAGCTAGCATCAGTTCTATGGTCTTATAGGACAACGCCGCAGTCTTTCACTGGGGAGACACCCTTTCGGCTTATATACGGGGTCGATGCGATCATCCCTGTGGAAATCAGGGAACCAAGCCCAAGTCTACTCCTCGACGGAGGCACTAAAGCAATCGAAAAAGATCTAATCGATGAAACAAGGGAGATGACCCGGTTATCGAAAGCTGCACTAAAGAGGATAGCCTTGCGCTACAACAGCAAAGTGCTTAACAGAAACTTTGGGGAAGGGAATTTGGTGTTATGGTGTAATGACATCGGTCCGCCGACCCTAGGAGAAGGTAAGCTAGCAGCTAATTGGGAAGGTCCGTACAGAGTAAAGGAAGTCCTCGGAAAGGGAGCTTACAAGCTAGAATGCTTGGATGGGAGCGATATCCCGAGGATGTGGAATGTGGTGAACTTGAAAAGGTTCTACTCCTGATAGGCGACCTCCCTGCATAACGGTTCTCTCCACACCTTAATTATCATCTCTTATTTCACCATCCATGTTTTAAGTGTCTTGTTTCCTTTTAAAAACTACAAGTGTTTGTATTTCTGAAGGCACTATTTTCCCTACCTTCCATACGAGGCTATAGTAAGGGAGGTTAACGAGGCCTATGTTGAAACAATTAATTTACGCCTCTTATCATATGGTTTGCCTTTGTTTTAATGGCAACCCAGAACTAATCACCCCAGGAGTCAAAACGATTACGACGATATCCAGTGCATAGTGGTTTACAGCTTAATAGCCAAACAAAGAAGAAACAAGTAAAATAGCCAGAACATTCTATGAATGAAAACAGTGGTTAACGATCTAAAGTCAAATAACACCACAAGTTATGACAACTATCTAACGACGAATAAATCAAAGTAGTTTCAAAGTTACAAAGTCGGGGGCACCACATCAGCCTAGTAAGTCACAATACAAGAATATAAGGCAAACAGAAAAAGCCTCATGGCCTCGGGATGTCCACAATCTTCCCATCTTGCACCATTTTAAAGGCTCCAATCAATGAAGTGTCGAAGTCGGGAGCAAGGTCCAAGATCTGGGCCTTAATCTCCTCCTCGGTAGCCTTGACAACCTTCTGAGCATCCCTCACAACTTTTTAGTTTTTCTTCTTCAAATCCTGGGCCTCTTGCGGAGCAACCTCAGCTGACCTCGTGGCGTCGACAGCTTTTCCCTCCAGCTCCTTAACCTTCTCCTCCAGCTCTTTCTCCTTCGCCTCGGCAGTCGTGGCCTCACTTCGGGCGATATTAAGTTGGGCTGAAAGAGAGAGGTCGCACTCCGTTAGACGGTTGATTTTGGTGGCACTCTCCTCGGCTGTTTTCTCCGCTTCGGCAAGGCGGGTCTTCAGCGACTCCTCTTCAGCCTTCAGCCGAGCAATATCTCTCTGGGCAGCCCTAAGTTTACCTTCTGCAAGTTGGCTTTAAGCCAGCACTGGTTCCACCTTTCTCGCGATAGCAACTTCCCGAAGAAGACTGTGGTAGGCCACCTCGCCTCTCGGAAGAACTCTTCCGAGCCCGGGAGAAGTTGGGAGTCGATGAAATGTCGGGAGTCAAAATTTTTCTCCATGACTGTTGGAGTCTTGCCAAAGCTGGAACTGGTTTTCCTTTTCTTTGGGTTAGTCACAATGATCAAATCGCGGTCATCAACTCAGCCATCGTAGTCTTTCCAACAGCCATGGAAACTGCGAAAGGTAAACACAAGTTATAAAGTCGGGAAACCAGAGAAACTTGAACCACAACAGTCAAACCCATTAAGAAAACAGAAGTAGGGCAACTCACCTACATGGCTTCAACCGTTTTCCAGTCGCCCATCATCAAATAGGGTTTAAGATTCTTGGTGCCAAAGATCACCAACAAGATGTCGGTGATTTGGCGGTTCTCCTTACCTAATCCCTCGTAGGTCACCTTTATTAAGTAATCGGAGTCGGCACCAAAGGGTGATGGACAGGGGCCGACCATTCCTTGAAGTGGGTGCTCTTGAAGCCGTCAAAAGAATCTTCAAAAAGACCAAAAATACGACGGTTCTGTACAACTCGGAAGGATATGTAGCCTTTTTTGTGCTTGCCTTCCCGGGAGGGGTTGGTAAGTAAGAAAAAGTAGAGAAAGACATTAACAGAGGCTGGGAGCTCCAAATACTCACAGACCATCTCAAAAGTACGGATGGCAGCCCAGCTATTCAGGTGAAGTTGTGACGGGGCGACGTCACAACGATTCAATAGAGAGATGACGAAAGGGGAAAAGGAGAGACGGACACCCAATGTGGTGAACATGGGCTTGTATACCCACATCCAATCGACCGCCCGCAGAGACGCCAGGTTTATATGGCAGATGCGCTCCCGTTAACTCGGGACAAAAACCTGGTAATTCGCCTCCTCCGAGCTCCCTCCATATAAGGTCCCGGAGTCCCGAAGCTCCTGTAATTCTTCTTGGGTTTCTCAGGAAGCCGTATCTTTCACATCAAATGTGATCCAAAGATAGCGATCCACAACATTGCATGTCGTAGGTTGTTGAGCTATACTTATAGTGGGGGCACCACTTAAGTCAACTCGAGAAGTCGAAAATTTGGAAGAAAATGAAAAGACGAAACTACATCCTACCACATTACTACACTACACTATCTACGCTGATTCAAGGCCTAAATCCAGAAAAGAACCTAAATTCAAGAAACAGACACCTAATGGTACACCCTAAGAACCATCTAACAAAGGCAAGGCTAATCTAAGTAGGCACAAATCAAACAGGAGACATCATACAATGATCAACAAAGAAAGTAGGAACATCAAGTGTAAAAAATAATAAATACGTACCAGAAGAAGACGCAGCAAAAACAATAGGGAGAGGCAAATGGGATGAGCGCAGCAAATCTCACAGCAAACCAACAGCAGAAGGAAAGTGGATGATGGAAGAAATAAGAGGAAAAGAGTACAGAATGGTAAAAAAAATTAGGAATGAGAAGTTTCGAAGATAAAAAGCAAGTAACACAGAAGGATAACCGTCAGGGTGAAGCACAAAAAGGCAGGGGTATAATGCACTTTTTTTCTCGCTTTCAAATCAATTATAAAGATTAAAGAGCATTAAATGCTCTTGACACAGAAATCGAAGCATCCCAAGCAACGGATGGGGGCAAATCACGCGCATTGGAGGCACGGACTCTACTGACGGACTCTCGAGCTCAAGAAGATTCGACCAAAATGGGTGCGAGTAGCTTGAATGGCCAACCACGAGTTTTCGGCTTTACGGTTGGCATGTTGGGGCACTGTTCCGGTCCAACCCGACCCATTACGGATCCTGGGTCCAGCTACAAGTCTTCGACCCACCGGGTCTACTGACCCCAACTCAGAGGCGACCCATATGTCACCTACCATACCGCGAAAGAAACCTGGACAGTTAGTAGAAGCTTCCAGACGAGTGGACCTAAACGCAAGGCGTCCACCTGAGTACAGAGTATAAATGGGGAGGGGCCTACACCTCCCCAGAGGTACGTCACCTTTCTCACCCTAATTGACCGCCTCTTCGTACGGACACCGACTTTAGCATTAGAGTATCCTTGCAGGTGGCCCACCCACCGACACGCCGATAAATAGACTGAATGTAACTCATGCTCAGGTCCAAATCCTCTCACTTCTTTACTCCGTTATCAACTTTACCCGATCCATCAAACACCCAAACAACAGAACAAGATACAATATGAATTTCAATAATTTAAATCAATTGGATTAGATTAAAAAATAAAATAAAATCAATACAATTCAAATTATAATAAATTATATCGTTTTTTTTAAATCAATCTAAATTCTATTATAATACTTTTTTTTTAAGTTTCCGTGGTTATCTTATTGCCATGTAAACACAAGATATGTATATAAACATACTTTATCATACATTTCATTTGCATTATAAATGAAATATATATAATTATGTAGTTGAGATTTGAAAATTTAATAATATTTTATCTTAAGTTGCACTGTAGAAAACTCCTTAACTGCGCTTGGTCACCATTTGTATTAAAAGAAATAATGTCGTGATTAGCATATTAATAACATGCAGTTAGAACACAAACTATAATTGCTAACTACTTAATAGATGTGACATATGATATGATGTCCAAAAAAGTCTGTGTCAATATTAAGACCAATTCTATAAGGGTCGTTCTACGGTACAGATTCAAGTTCATACAGATTTACAGATTTTTTATGTAAATGAACATAAGATTGACACATCGCTCTTTTTTTTTTTTTTTGCAGGGCTTGTCTCATGGTTGACGTTAAGTGTGGCTGAGCCATTAGCCATGGGCGTTCGTGCGCAAACACTAGTGTTGAATCTGTTGAGGTGAGATTTGGTCATCAACAAAAACTGGGTATCCAAAGAAAAAAGTTTTTTTTTATTCTGTGAATGGGAAAGAAAAAAAGGAGAAGCGATGTCGGCCTGCATCCATGGAGGGTGATCAATTGAGGAAGATGTGATCCCCAGAAACGAAGACTTAGGTTTCTGTGAGAGGGATAAAGCCGCTGAAGGGTTGATGTGGCGGAGGGTCAACACTGGAAACCCTCTACGATTGAAGTTGCGGCGTCGTGTCTTATCCTGCGTTGGTTGCGTATTACCGTTAACCGCTCCGTCGGAGGCCGGACTGGAAGTTGCTGCTGTTCTAGTTGGGGCCTTATCGTAGGTATGAATTTCGTTGATTTTGCTCTGTTGCATTATGTTGTATCCAAAACGGTGTATTACTTTTGCTCTATGTGGTTCGAGCATTGGCTGTATTGAATTGATTATAATCCATAAATTTGTTGATAAATTCTCTTTCGATATTTTTGGTTTTCGAACTCGCCTAGGATCATGAATAGCTGGTTTATCCGTCTCTGTCTTTGTGAACTTTACTTTCCTCGTCACAACGCTTTCAACCAGACTTTGTTGCCCACTTTTCGTGAACATTTAACTTCCTTCGGACTTTCTTCCTTTTGAATTTCTATCAATGGAATTCCCAGTTGTATTGGTTAACCGTAGTACTGAATACTGGTAGTAATAGACTTATGGGATCATTTACACTTGCTTAGTCTGACTCAGATTTGTTATCTCTTTTTCTCTTTTTATGTGTAACAATATAGTGTTCCTGCCATGCCATGGATAGCCATTGTATAGAATACACGAAGTCATTCATGTACCCGATCGATAACTGATGCACCACTATTTTGTGATACATTTTGTACTTAATTGAGTGGATTTTATCCACTAAACTCACACTTATTCATATAATTCGCATGTTTTACATTTTCCTTCCTAATTATGTGCTTTAATTGAAAACATGCTTCTCTGGCCTTAAAATTGCTAATTATTAATCCTCTCTTATTACCATTCGATGCCTTGATATGTGTGTTAAGTGATTTTAGGGTTTATAGGGCAGGAATGGCCTAGAGGATAGAAAGGAAGCATGCAAAAGTGGAAGGAATACAAGAAATTGAAGGAATTGCCTGACCTCTTCGTACTAAATCGATCATAACTTGAGCTACAGAGGTCCAAATGAGGCAGTTCTAGTTGCGTTGGAAAGCTAACACCCGGGACTTCAAAATGATATACAATTTGCTATAGTTTCCATGCAGTTAAGTGACGCGCACGCGTGCATCACGCGTACGCGTGACCTTGCAAAAGTTCATCGACGCGTACGCATGACGTACGCGCACGCGTGACGTACGCGCACGCGTGACAGAGCCACGTGCTGGAAATATCAGAAAATGCTGGAGGCAATTTCTAGGCTCCTTTTGGCCCAGTTTCAAGCCCGAAAAACACAAATTAGAGGCTGCAGAGTGGGGGAATCACATTCATTCATTCATACAACATTCATTCACATAATTTTAGGTTTTAGATATAGTTTTCTAGAGAGAGAGGCTCTCTCCTCTCTCTAAGTTTTAGGATTCTTAGGTTTAGCTATTTTCAATTTCAGATTTCTGTCTTAGTTTAATTAGTTTCTTTTCTACTCTTATTTGTTCTAACACTTTAGTTTATCTATCTTCCCTTGTTGATTTATTTATTCTCCAATTTAGTTTATGAACTCCATGTTAGATTTGATTTTCTATTTAATGAAATTTGAGGTATTTCATATTCATGATTGCTTTCTTCAATTTACGTTATTGATGCTTTCAATTGGTTGTTTGGATTTTAATATTCCTTGCTAGTTTCCTATGTTTTTATGTTATACTTTCCAAGTGTTTGATAAAATGCTTGATAGGATTTTAAGTTAGATTTTTATGTTCTTGGCTTTGGTTGAGTAATTGGAGACTCTCGAATTATCAAACTCCTTTGTTGATTGATAATTGAAAGTTACTGGTTGATTTGGATCCTTCTAAAGCTAGTCTTTCCTTAGGAGTTGACTAGGACTTGAGGAATCAAATTGATTTGTCCACTTGACTTTCCTTCATAGTTAGAGGTTAGCTAAGTGGGAGCAATGAACAATTCTCATCACAATTGATAAGGATAACTAGGATAGGACTTCTAATTCTCATACCTTGCCAAGAGCTTTCTCAATTATTAATTTACTTTTTTGCCATTTTATTTCCTTGTTCAACCTTTCAAAAAATCCAAAAAGATATTTTTTCATAACCAATAATAACTACACTTCTCTGCAATTCCTTGAGAGACAACCCGAGGTTTGAATACTTCGGTTATTATTTTTATAAGGGTTTGTTACTTGTGACAACCAAATTTTTGTATGAAAGGATTCTTTGTTGGTTTAGAAACTATACTTGCAACGAGGTTTCATTTGTAAAATTCTTCACTGACAAAAATCCGTTTGTCAATAGCCATTGTGTATTCATCACCACTATTGCCTTATACTACATTTCAACAAAGGAGAGTTACATGTAAGCATATATTAAACAGGAGCAGGTCCTCATCAATTATTTTTCACTTTTGTCAGTTTTATTGGTTTCTTCAACTAAATCATTCGTATATTTACCTTGTTTAGTAATAGTTCTTCTTAAACATTCCCTTCTAATTGATCCTTTTGTTGCAGAAAAAGAGGAGCTCGAGCACTGGAAAGAGAGGTTGGCTGCTGCGTGCATTGCTGGAGAGTCACAAAAGAGAGATGCTGCAAATAATGTATAATTCCTCAGCTTTTGTAAATTGGGATCGGTTCAGTCAATATGAAACTATTACAAGTGACCTTTTCGGAGGGGGTACATTAGTTACAACATTTTTGTGTAGTTATGTAACATTTTTATGTGCATTTTCCGTTGGACAGTGATATTTGTGAATCATAAAGTTTTTTCTTTCTTCTGTCGGATAAATATAATCGACTCACATATGTACTTAACCAACATATAGAATAAAAAGATTCGTTGTATTTGTTATACCCATATCAATAGTAACTTTCTCATGCATCCAAGTTTTTGCTCTCCTTGGTTGTTTTGTTACCGATAACCTGGCATATTAGGTATTCTGTTTTTTGAAAAATAAATTAATCGTGTACCATGTTACATGGTTTTTGGAAAATATTTCATCCCGCTGATTCGTGAAAAATTATAATGTTTAAAAGAAAATTTGCATCTATATTTTAATTAAGACAACCATGCAATCCAGTTCTGAGAAAGTAGAGTTGCTTGTAATAAAATGGTCTCTTAAGTTTTAACACAGCTTCAAAATTAAGATTAGACCCCAAAACTTGTATAAGAAAGTACAGTCCTTACCGAAAAGATTGCAATGCTAAGTCTCAGAGTCAGGACATAATGCAATAGAATTTCATCTGTATTTCTACCTAAATAATGTACCTAAAGAATGTAAATGTTGCTTTAGTGGACAAATAATAGCATATTCTAGACCAGAGTTAAGATTGTATATTGTAGAACATAATTCATAAAGAAGAGGAAGAAAATATTTATTAGGATATACTCAAATCTCAAACCTTATGATAGTTCACTGAAAGGCAATTCATGTTTAAAAAAACTGCACAAACAAGAAGCACACTGGCTCCATTTTGTAACTCCAAAATGAATGGACAAACGGGAATGAGTAATCTATATTTGGTTGAAGAGAGTTAACAAATTGATAAGCATAACATAAGGTTGCTTAATCTCCGGATTTTTTGTATTCTGGCTTCAGTTCATAAGTGCCTTGATTAGTTCCTTTGTTATTGGAAACACACAGATCTTTAAGTATATCTTTCAGAAATTGCTGCAGAAAAAAGTGTGTTAGATCCAACACATCAGTTATATAAGGCACTACTGAAACTATATATCTTGCTTAAAATAAATAAATAAATGCCAGATGGAGAGATAATGGTGAATTTTTCATATCCATGTGTAATCGTGAGATATCTACCAATTGAACAGAGTAAGATTCATAACAATAGCAATAACACCAGAGTCTTTGCTCACTAGTAGGGCTGGCAATTCATACCCTACCTGCGGGTACCCAACCCGGTTCAACCCGTTCGGGTAGGGTAGGCTACCTGACCCGCTGTGGGTAGGGTAGGGTACGGTCTAGGTATGCCTGCGGGTAGGGTAGGGTACGGGTTTAGCGTGTACCCTATCCTACCCTACCTGCACCTCATATTAGGGGTGTACATGGGCCGGGCCACACCGGGTTTGACCTGACCTAGACCCGCCCGAAATATAGACCGGGTCTAATTTCATGACCCTAACCCGATCCTAAACCCGATGAAACCCATGCATCTTCGGGCCGGGTAAAAACCGGGTAAAAACCGAGTGAAAACCGGGTCTTTGACATGTAAAATTCACCTAATGTCCAACCATTATTTTACAATTCACATAGTAAAATTCACTTAAAAAATTATAACAAAAACTAACCATTTTCTAAAATTAAAATATAACCACAATCAATATTAATATTGTCTCATAACACTAAATAGTTAAGTCACATACTAAACACATAACCACAATCAAAAGTCTTATTCTTCCTAAACATAGAACTTTAACTCAGTCTTTATAACATAACATTAACCACAGAAGAATAGTCATCCATCAATTGCTATTAATGTTGTCAACTTGTTCCTTGTGATATGGATGCATTAGTAAAACCTACAAAATACAAATCACAAAATATATAAAATTATTCATTTTCATATAAGAGATTATTACTTCAAATAATAAAGTCGCAATAATAAAAATATTATAAATGTACCTTCAACAACCTTCTGACTACTATCATATTGATCAAACTCTTGATCTCCAACTTGTTGTTTCGAAGGGCACAACCATTCTTCCTCAACTACGAGTTTTCATGTCTTCAAACAGTGTAGGTTTTATTTTTTCCCGAAAAAAGAAAATAAGACAAATCAATATATCAAAATTAAAATGAAACCAGTGACAAGAAAACACAACTCAGAAGGCGATTGGGATAGAGACAACAACTAGTTCAATATTTTCCTTTCAAATGTACTGATTTATTTTTCAGATCACATACTCAAGTTTTGGAAATTTTCAGTCAACACCATCTCAATTTTTCAGTAAACACAGAACAAATACTGAAAATCAACTAAATAAATCAGCAAAACAAAAATCAGTAAATACATCAACACCCATCAGTCATCAGTAATCAGTAAATACCAAATCAGCTAAACAAATAATCAGTAAATACATCAGTCATCAGTAATCAAGAACAACTCAAAACAAAAATCAGCTAAACAAATCATTTAACACACATCAACACCCACACCAAATCAGTAAAAAATCAGTAAACACAGAACAAGTAATCACTATTAACCAAACACATCAGTAATCAACAACAATTCAGAACAAAAATCAGCTAAACACACATCAACACCCACACCTAATCAGAGTTCTAATAATGAAAATCAACACCCACATCCTAAATTCACAAATTCTGTTTATCAAAAACCCTAATCCTTAATCAGAATATAATGAAATAATAAAATTAATTACTTACCTGAGAAGAAGATCTGTGAAGAAGACTGGAGAAGAGAGCGAAGCAGAAGGAGCAGGACTAGCAGAGCAGAGCAACGGTGGGACAGTAATAGAGAAGAGGACCGTAGGTTGTCACCATCACCGAGAAGCAGGGTAGCACCGTAGGTCGTCACCGTCTTCAGTCGAACAAAGAACTTCGCCGGTGACTGGGCTGAAACACGGAGGGTTGAGAAGAGACGAGAACGGGAGGAGTGGGCGACTGCGTCATGCGTTGCTGTGTGCTGCGAGACTGGGAGTGGCCCGTGGGGAGAGACGATGAGGTCAGGGGTCACCAGATCACATCCTGTGCCGTGGGGAGTGGGGACTGCCGGTGCCGGAGTGGGGAGTGGAGACTGGGAACTGGGGGTGTGGGAGTGACTAGTGAGCCTGAATGGCTGAGCTGCTGAGGGAGGCAGTGAAATGAGTGAATGGAGAATGGACTGCGTGCCCTAGTAGCCCCTATCCCTAATTTGAAATCAGCGTTGTGTATATGGCCGGGCCGGGTGACCCGAGCCATGGCCCGGTCCCGGTTTCACCTCCTTTCTTGGTTTCATTTTTTTTCCCCATGTCCTCCCCGGGTCACTTCGGGTCCGAGCCTTCACCGCCCAAAATCCTTCGGGCCCGGGCCGGGTCTTCGGGCCGGGCCGCGCCGTGTACACCCCTACCTCATATATAACACATATTTTATAAAAATTAGGTATATAGTGAAGGGAGTGAGAGTTGAACCCACAACCTCCCTTATGTAATGACTTACAATAAGTGAACAACCATTAAAACTAGTTAGTTAATTTAGTAATTTAAAACATTAGTTTTTTATTTTTTATGTTATTAATATGTATAAAATTCGAAATGATTGAATTTTATATTTACTTTGAAAAAATATGATATTTCTGCGGGTAGGGTAGGGTAGGGTTTAAAATTTTAGGGTGCGGGTAGGGTTAGGATTGAGAGATTCTCAACCCGCGGGTAGGGTTAGGGTAGGCTCCAAACCCTACCCTACCTTACTCATTGCTAGCCTTACTCACTAGATAGGCAACAACACAGAATAAGATCTCAACAATTAATGGTACAGTACTAGTCTCTCAGAATTTCTCAGCATGATATATACAATTTCTTTGAACTAATGAAATCTACCTGACACATTTAAGTCCTCCAATTGCATACGTATTGGGCATCTAGTGTACATGCATAACCACTAGAAGCAACAAATTCCTATGGTAGGAGTTTATGACTCTATGTTTCTGACGATTGCTCCATAAGATTATCATAAAGTAATATCCAATAGACTAAAGCTGGATATTAAGAGAAAGATATTAGTCAAAGCACATACTTCAGGTTGGTCGGTTTCTTATATGAGATTTCTTAAACTCCAACACAGGCGGCCCAACGCCGCCTGATAGGCCTCCCACAATGAAGACGTTGCCCAAAGGTGCTTGTTCCCGTCGCTGCCGCCACTCAACCATCGCAGGTTCTTTCCGCCGATTGATCTTCTCCTCCGATGCCAAGACCTGATGCCATTCAGAGCGACTCCATAACTGCAGTGTTTGGTCACACCCATGAGCAACCTGGAAGACGTATTTGGCCCTACAGCTTCAACGAGTCCACCAACCATGACCAAAAACAAAACACAAACAGCATCGGCCCAGTCCAGCTGCGTCAATCCAATTGGCGATCTCTCAAATTGGCCCTTTCATTGAACCCTAAAAAAAAAATTAGGCCCATTATTCAATAATTCCATTAGCCAGCTTCCCTCTCCAACTAGCATACCAGACAAGCTTGCAAAGCTCTGCCAAGCCTGTTCCCTCAACCCAACGGCTTACCACTTGTCAACATATTCTTCGATCTGTATAAATGAATCTGTACCGTATAACTGGCCATTCTATAAATATGTAAATTTGAAATCTTTACTCTAGAATCACTTTTTTATTAAATATAGAATTCTTTTAATTATCAAATAATTATTNNTATATTCGTATTATTGTACATATTTCAGATATATTGTCCAAAATTTTTATATGATTATATATCTTGGTATAAGTACGCAATTGTACCATATCCAAGTGCAATGATATTTTTTGTTTTCTTTAAAATATAGCATATCTTAGATACACAATACTTGATTTGTGTACTTAATAGTTTTTTGTTTTGTTTATGTATCCAAAATGTGTAATAAGTATTTAAATTCGTAATTCATCTATACATTACTCATTTTAATAAATATTATATTTTATTAATTCAAATAAAAAAATACCACAAACAAATGAGAATGGAAATCATTGGAGTAAGGACAGTTTTTTTTGCTAGGATGAATAATCCAAAATCTTTATTCGAACACGTGGCATGATTTTAGTGATTAGAGGAACCAAACATAAAAGTTGTAAATGGCCATGTTCGGTTTGATTGACTATCACTACAACTAGCACCGTTAGCCAAAAGACAAAATACACCTTTTGAAATAGTTTTTTTTTAATTATTTTATTAATTTTTATAATTTTCTTTTTCACCAAATTCAAAATTAATTTTTTTTATTTAGATCTCTACATTATTTTTAATTTTGTAATTAATTTTGTTAGATAACCAACTAAAATACATCCAACTGCAATTAACTAGTAAAGAAAAAGGCTAAAATAACAAAAACAAAGTTGGGCCTTTTTAATTTTTTTTGGTAAAAACGTGAATTTAAATTATCATAAGAAATATTTAAAATCAATTGAAAAAATATCCAAAATAAAAAATATCTAAAACCAAATAAAAACAAATCTCTAAAATTATTATAAAGCGAATATTTAAAATCTAATAAAAAAAAATATTCGAAACATAATAAAAAAATTCAAAACCCAACAAAAAAATGACATTCAAAATCATTTTGAAAATCTATAACCTAATAAAAGGACACATTTAAAAATATTGAAAAAAGAACATCCGAAAATTAAGAAAAGAAACATTCAAAACTATTAAAAAAATATTTAAAACCTAAAAAGAAGAACAATCTAAATCATAGAAAAAAATATCTAAAACATATAACAATAAACCTAAAACTGAAAAAAAAAATCTAAAATTAGTTGAAAGAATTATTTAAAATAAAAAAAAATCCAAAATTACTTAATTACCTATATTTTTTCAATACATTAATACCCGTGAAATTTTCTTACAATTAAAAGCAAGAAAGAAAAGGATAGAGTACATAACAAAGTCGTGAATGACTTTAGTTCCATAATGACAGATAGTTAAATACGTCATGATCTTAATTTCAACTATAAGCCTTAAATATCAGTTTTGAAAATAAAGAAAATATCATGTTTCAGAAATTCTTATCTTTTGATGGTGAAAGATATGATGATCAAACATGATGAAAGATATACAGATTTTAATGTAATATTATTAGATATAAATTATCTAACAAAATAACCAAATAGGTCTAATAGGATATAATTTCAAATATTATTATATTTTTAACTTACTATTCAAATTTAAAAAAATTTATTTTATTAATGATTATGAAATATTTTAAGATAAAGATAAAGATAAATCTTTTAATATAATGAAGTTTTAACCGCTTTTCTCTCTTATAAAGGATCACTGATACGTATCATATATGTTTTCTAATTCTAATATCTCGAGACTCATACCTAAGTACCAAAGCAATTGAGATACACTACACTTTCATTATTGGGATCAAGAAAATCAACAACAATTTGGTGTTTGCTACGGTGCTACCCTATTATCTTTCTCCGATCATATTCAGGTAAGCCTAGAACTGAAAATATTACTTACAGTAACAAACTAGTGACAGAGATCTATTATTAACTAATAACTCAAATAATATTTTCCTTTTTCTAATGCCAAAACCAATGTTAAACGTAGTGTACTTTAACTTGTAGAAAATTCATTACACCTTGGCCCTGTAATATGAAATTTAATTTCTTTGGTCCCTCCTCTTTAGTTATTTATGGTTTGGTCTTTCGTCTCCCAAATAATGAAATAACTATAAAGGAGTCTTAAATGCCACGGAATATAACAGGTCCAATGAATAAAGTAACTTATTATAGGACTAGCAAGTCCTCTAAGACTCTAACAAAAGCAAGTTAAGGGAACGAACAAAAAAAAAGAAAAAGTTTTAAGATTAGTTATAAATTCAAATTTTTTACTATTTACATAAAAATTTAGCTAGCATATGTCTTTAGAATGCATAATAGAAAGTTTGTATTAAAAAATTAGAAAAAAAATATAAATAACCTTAACAAAAATCTGTTAGAAAACCCCTTTATATTAAGTAATATTAACATATATCAATATTTCTTGCAAAACCTCAACTGGGGACATATCTTAGGCCTTAGCCATAGATTGTCTGAAAATAATCAAATATCAATAAAACCAAACAACCACCATTATTCGTATTGTTATAAATTATGCGGATCACAAGTTTGAAAATTTGTTTAGGACATTATTATTATGTGGTGGATGAGGAATTGTGGATGGACTTTGGAGCTTGTAACAAAATAGAGTATATAGATATATGCATGATTCTATAATTAAATATTAAAAGACACAAGACTTATAGAAATTTATTGCAATCTTGATTGGCATACCCATAATTGAAAATGACACCAAGCGTTTTCTTGTTCCAAATTCATTCCTCAACCTCACTGTCTTGATCTTTCTCTGCCAATAAAAAGGAGTACTTTGTAACTGTTTAATCAACTCAGAAGAAGCAAAATAATAATAATTTGTTATTCACAGAGAGAGATAATGGAAGATGGAAAGAGTTGTCACCCTCTTCTGAGAGGAGGTAACAAAAGAGAGAAAGGTTACAGCCATGGCCTATCTTCCTCTCAGATGCAAGTAATGGCTTCCTTCTGTGAGGCCCTATTGCCTTCTCTCCCATTAAACAAGGAACAAAACCTGCAACACAATCATGCACTTTCAGCTTTCTACAATATCTCTGGTTCTCAGGCTCCATTTCCTGATGAGGTGAATTTTATTTTATTATTTTCTTCATAGGTTATGCATGACATGCATCATACGTGTGAATCTTGCATGTGCTGTTTTTCTTCATGATTATCACAAGCTTAGCCAATTTGATTCAATTGTTGTACTTGAATCTTCATTACTGTTTGTGTCTGAAATATCTGTCAATTTGAAAAACTTAATTGAAGTAGTACTTTAATTTTGCAATTGAACACAAGAGAGGAATTTGTGAATTAAATACAATTTATTTTATTTGTGTTTAAGTACGTCTAGTTTGAGTACTTTCTCTTTTATTTCTTCTATATTGTACTATGCTCCACTTTATTGTTTTGATTTTTTTTTTCAAATGAAAAAAATACAATTTATTCTATTTTTATTTATGAACCAATTCAAAATGAAAATTCAGACTGCAGAGATCATGATCAAGAGGGCATTACCAGAAGCATGGTCCCTAGTTAGCTGGGTTCTGTGGATTCTTTCATTCAGGTTTGGAACATTGTTGCTTTGTGGAAAGGATTGCTTGGAATGGAAGTGGCCTTTCATCCACAAATTCTCTGAGATTCCATTGAACAAAAGAGAAGAAATTCTCAAGAAATGGTCAAGGGAGAACAATTGGACACCTCTAAGGATAGTGTTTGTGTTCATCAAACTTGTTTCCTTCTACAATTTCTTCACAAGGGTAATAATGGTTTTCTTCTTCTCTGAGATTTCAGTCTGTAGTGAATTTTTGCATGTTAGTAATAACTGGATGTAAGGACCTTCCGATTTCATAATAAGTGAATGAAGAAAATGTATACCACATATTTGATTATTTGACTGAGAGACATACTGAAAAGCTGCATGTCTCATAATTGTCTTGTTAATCCCTTTTCTTGCTAGCTAAGTAACTAATTATTTTTGTTCCCTTTTGTTTAACTTTGCTACTTTTCTCCAATTGCTGCAGACTGATGGAAGCGGGCATAATCCTGCATGGGAAGCAATGGGGTACAAAGTGGACACCAGACAGAAGTTAACACATAAGGAGAGGCCTCTACAGAAGGGGATAGTAGAAACTATGTATGAAAATGATTCTACTTTAATCCAGTCTCTCACCGAAAAGGGCCTTGAAGTCACTGAAGATCTAGAGCACAATTCATACAACATCAAATGTGATGTTGTCATTGTTGGCTCTGGCTGTGGTGGAGGAGTTGCGGCTGCAATTCTCGCAAACTCGGGTCTGAAAGTGATTGTCCTAGAGAAAGGAGAGTATTTTGTTTCTGAAGATTATTCTTCCTTTGAAGGTCCATCCACGAATGAGCTTTATGAATCAGGTGGAATCATGTCAAGTGTCGACGGGAAGATGATGATCTTGGCTGGTTCAACAGTTGGTGGAGGCTCAGCTATAAACTGGTCTGCATGCATCAGAACACCTGATCCTGTTCTGAAGGAATGGTCTGAAAAATATAAAATCCCACTTTTTGGAAGCTCTAATTATCAATCTGCAATGGATGCAGTATGCAAAAGGATTGGGGTGACACCACAATGCGCAAAAGAAAGCTTTCAAAATCAAATTCTCCGAGAAGGATGCAAGAAAGTTGACTTAAAAGTTGAGTCAGTTGCAATAAACGCTTCAGCAGATCATTATTGTGGCTCATGCTGCTATGGTTGTAGAACTGGAGATAAGAAGGGCACTGACTCTACTTGGTTGGTTGATGCTGTTGCGAACGGAGCAGTGATCCTCGCCGGATGTAAAGCTGAGAAGTTCATATTGGAAGATGGAAAGAATGGACTGAAGAAAAAGAAATGCAGAGGAGTAATTGCTGCAGCCACTTGGAGGAGTAAGGTCTCAAAGAAGCTCCGAATTGAATCCAAGGTATCTATTTCATCATGTGGCTCTCTCTCCACACCTCCTCTATTGATTTCAAGTGGCCTGCAAAATCCATACATTGGGAAGAACCTCCGGCTACACCCAGTCCAATTCGCTTGGGGGTACTTCCCGGAAGACATGACAAATTTCAGTGGAACTAACTATGAGGGAGGAATCATAACTTCAATCCACAAAGAATTTGCAGAGGATTCCACCCCAAAATTCATTATAGAAGCACCTGCTCTAGGACCCGGATCATTTTCAGCATTGGTTCCTTGGGTCTCAGGGCTCAATGCAAAAGACAGGTTGGCAAAGTATGCAAGAACTGCGCACCTTTTTGCATTGGTAAGAGACCAGGGTTCAGGAGAAGTAAAGGCTGAAGGCAGAGTTTCTTACAGACTTGACCAAGTGGACAAAGAAAGCCTTAGAATTGGATTGAGGAAAGCCTTGAGGATCTTGGTTGCAGCCGGAGCTGTAGAAGTGGGCACTTACAGGAGCGATGGCCAAAGAATCAAATGCAAAGGGATCAAGGAGGAAGATTTTGAGGAGTTTCTGGACACAGTCACAGTGGCTGGTGGTCCAAGCTCAAGGAATGAACTTTGGACTCTTTTCACTACTGCACATCAGATGGCAAGTTGTAGGATGGGCGCCACCAAAGATGACGGCGCACTCGATGAAAATGGTGAGAGTTGGGAAGCAGAAGGGTTGTATGTGTGTGATGCAAGTGTGTTTCCCAATGCTGTCGGTGTCAACCCCATGATAACAATTCAGTCCACAGCATATTGTATTGCCACTAAGATTGCAGAATCACTGATGAATGAGATGTAGAACATGAACAGCTAAGTTTGTATCATTCTAATTTAAGAATTTCATAGTCAATTTATGTTTTTTCCTTTCATGTTCAAATCCAATAATTTATCCATGATTTATGTATTTGTTAGCAATGGCATAATGAACTTTATTTGCTTGAAGACTAGTAGTATCAAATGCTTATTATGCAGTAGCTTGTAATAAAATGTTACCATGTCTCATGTTTCTCACGGATTTAAGAGAATTAAACATAATACCATGTAAAACAACATGGTGGGTGGTGATGTTCAGCTAGATGTTGAGTTGCATGCTATCAAACCAAAGTATACAAAGACAGTGTAGTGGCTGATTTGTATTTGACAACAACGTTTGCAGAATGTAGTTGCTTTCTCTACTTCTATTGGTTGCATAACTTTTGAACTTAATTGGTCATATTAGAAGCAGCATGGTAGCAATATATGTGCCAATAATCAAATTTATAATATGAAACACGAAATGAATACCACCTTGCAAATACAGTCCACATAACATAAACTGAACCACTTGTTTGTCCTTGAATTACAACCAGTTTATGTGATGTTCCTAAGATACATCATATATGTACATTTCTTTTGATTATGTTCTTGTTTTGTCGGCAGCTTTTTGTTCCTTTTTGGGTGGTGAATTAATTAATTACCTGATTTAATTTCAAACAAATTCAGCTTCATAAAGTATATCGCCGATAAGCAATCTATCTATTTATAATATTATAGAAAGAAAAACCAAAATAATGTTATGTTAAAACTTGACACATAATATTTTATATTGTAGCCACATCATCTTAATAACAGATTAGTAACTTCTCCATCACTCATGTTTACTCCATATTATCACACCAATAAAAAATACAGAAATACTTGGTGACCAAATGTTTTTAGTAAAAAAGTCCAACCAAGTCATGTTATATGTACGCCTACGCACACTTCTTCGTCTTATTCTTCTTCCTCACACATTGATAACTTTCTAACTAGAGTTATATTTTCATATCTTTTATGATAGTTTATGAATTTATTTTGTTAAAATTCAATAAAAATGTCTAGTTTAACTTATTATTATTAACTAATATTGTTAGTCAAATAAAATATTATATTTGTGTAATTTTCAGATTTCATTGAAGGTAAAATCATTTAAAAGGCTCAAACATGCATAAATTCAATGACAACTTAAAGATGCACTTGCTTTGGACTATAACTAGCTAATCAAGTTGTCACTACAATTAGCTTTTGCAGAAAATCAAAGATTTCCACAATCTCATGTTCCTCAAACACATGCATGCTAGATTTTGAAAAATAATGCATTCCTTACTCTATAAAAAGAGAACTCACTTCGAACTTGAGATATAGAGTGGAGGAGTGAGAGATACACACAAAATAGAAATACAAATTAGAGGAAAGATAGTTAGAGAAGATTAGAATTTGGAATCAACAATCTAACTTCATTTTCAATAATGTACAATTTTCTCTCATCATTTACTTATATTTTATGTTTTACTTGTGTGATTATGAACTAATTTTGTTAGGTAGGACAAAGATGTAACCTTTTATGTGAATTGGATAATTATAGATCAATATCATTCAATAATATTTGTTTTGATTCATGTGGGTTTATAACCAATTTTAATGCTTTTAGATGCTTGATCACCATTTAAATGATATATTGATTTATAATACACTTGAGAAAGAGGTTGTAAATGAAACTATTTATTGAACAACATAAAATTTGAACAAAAACTAGAGATAGACATGTGGTTGTTATGCAATTTTCATAAGAACATAATCTTTTTCTCACATAAGTTGTAACTAAGAGATTAGTAAGTTTAAGAGAGTCTCTTGACCTTGAGAAAGCTAGAAACTATATTAGGAAACTTAACTAATTTGAATTCACAACTTTCAGCCATAAGAAAACCACATACTAAACCAATCAAACACCTAAACTATAAACATTTTCAAGCTCATTCAGCCAAACACAGCCATAAATAAAACCAATTCAACCAGCTAAATCAAATGCCAATTCATATCCAGTACCAATCCAGAAACAAAATTAAACCAAACCTGAAGCTGCCTGCCACTGCTCTACACAAATTAGCCATCAAATATCATTATCTCCAACCCAACTTCAACCTTCAGCCAAAACGGAAGCAGAATAAAAAAATAATAATAAATAGCATTTATTTGTATATTTATATACCAAAAGAAAAAAAATACCTCTACCTCTCAAACGGTGGCTCCTGCGGCAGCAACAACTCCACCACCACCGTCGAGCCTCTCTTTACCACCATCATCATCGTCCTTGTTCCACCTCAGCCATCACTCACCGCTGCCATTCTTCTTCCTCGCGATGCTTCAATCACCATCGAGCTCTCTCTCTCCTCTTCCTTCTTTCTTCAATATATTTTTAATAAAATTAACTATTAATAAATCGTTTTTAGTGAATAATCTAATTATTTTTAAATAATATAAAATAATTTAATTATTTTTCAGTAATATAAAATAATTTAATTTTTTATATTATTTAGTACTATATAATAATTAATTTTAATAAATAAAAAATATTTTTATATGTATTTATATGTTTTATATTTATTTATGAATAAATTACCAATTATGTTCCTAAATTTTTAGAATATTGGCAATAATAACTCTCATATTTGTTAACGATAATTATACTCTCTAAATATTTTAAAACGCTACAAATCTGCCCGATTGTGAGGAGAATCTTTTTCCGTTAAACAGAAGTTGGTGATGTGGCAGATAAAACATGACATCCCTTTAAAGTTTACTTCTCTATTTTTTCTTTATATAAAATTGAGAGACAATATTTTCTTCAATTTCACCCAAAATCAAAACCTTAATCATTGTCATGCATGGTAGAAGCAGAGGCATGTCCAATAATAATCGAAGGACACAGTCAATAAAAAATGGTAGCTCTGAAGGGCTTGAAGAACATGGGAGCAAGCCCTATGATGGGACATACTCCTGTCGCCTTCAGGTGGTGGCGTTAAAGTTAAAGACGAAGAGAAATCCAAGGAGATAGTTTTTCAGGTGTCTTAGAAGGTATGTATGAATTTACTGCTTTATTTGTGCCCCTTTTTGAGAGTTGATGTTGATGGATGGCTTTTGTGCTGGGCAGATGAAGAACACTGTGTATCCTTATTTTCAGTGAATGGACGAAACTAATGAGGAAGCAGTTAGGGTGGAGGAATGCTCTAAGAATAACACACTAGTATGCAATGCAATTGAAGATTTGAAAGGGAGATTTAACCTTCTGCTTATCTGACATTAAGTGCCAATCAAATTGATTATGGTTTTCAATGTCTGCCAAAAAATATTTTAAGAATTTCTTCCAATTTTTCTTTGTTTCTGCATCAACTACTCTATATGCAACTAAGAATAGATGCTTGTTGGCATCTTGAACAACGGCTGTTAGCAGCTGTCCTTCAAAATAACCCTTCAAAAATACTGCATCAAGGCATAAGAATAACTTACATCCTTGCTTAAATTCCCTTTTGTAGGCATCTAAGCAAATGTATAGACTTCTAAACTTAGGCAACCCTATAGGTTGTGGGGTTGTGCCCATATGGCAAGTGGATTCTGGATTGGCCTTATGCAGCTCATTTAGATAAGTCTTTAACTTCAAATATTGTTTTCTTTCTGTTCCCTTAATGATATTCTTAGCCTTTTCCATTGTCCTAAACATCATCCTCTCTCCTACACATATATCAAACTCAACCTTAAACAAGTTTCGAGCCTTTCTGTGGGACAACTTGGAACAGACCCTAATCTTGCTAATTAACTCTTCCAAAATCTATTTACAAGTGACTGACCTACTTTTATTACTCCTAGGACAAGTATGCTCATCCACCAACATTTCAATTTGGTAACTAGGTGGCTGGTTTCTTCTTGCACAGTAAACCTCCCATGGACAAGTTTCATTGTAGCAAATGACCTTACACCTATGTGGTTCAACCTTCAGAAAAATGCCTCTCTGTCCATTTGAATATTGTACTTCCTGAATACATTCTTAAACTGTTCCATCATGCCAAACTCCATGCCTAATTCCAATCTAATTTTGCCAAACTTTGTCTCAGGATTATGCTGAGGGAATACTAAGTTTTCAGCCTCAAAATCAGAACCGGGAGGGATGTGCAACTCCTCAGAGTGGTATTGATATTCAGCTGGCTCCTCATCATGGTCATTTGGGTTACGAACAATCTCCTTTGGAGCTTCATTCTCTTCTCTAGGTGGTAGAATCCTCTGACCTGATGGAGGGGGGTCTTAGATGATGCCTCCTACATTGTGTCCCACCAGAGACATCCTCATCTAATCCAACAATGTGAACTAGTCATATCATTAAGTTATTAATTAACCGACAAATTTTTGCAAGTAAAACAGAATCACAAAATTAAACAGAATTAGTATAGGATCTGCAATTCATTTAATACGATATTTGTAAATAATTGCATGCTTTAATCAACAAAAAATATACCATCATAAAACATAATCATATTCAATATCATACATGCATTAAAAAATATACTAACCTACATGTGCATCACTATTGTTCTGTGGTGCAGGTTCTGCTCTACCAGATGATTGGGGTTTTGGATGTTTTTTCCTATGTCTCCTTCCCCTGCCATCAACTTCTTCAGGGTTAGATTGCCCCTCTTGATCTGCAACTTGTATACCGTGGTTGTTTCCTAAATTAGGAGACTCATTGGCAATTGTTGCAGCTTAACTTTGATTAGGCAACACCTCAATAGATCCGTCATTTTGTAATTGCTCATCATTCCCACCTTTACTCAACATTGGTTCACCCTCTTCTTGCCATTGCTCTTCATGCTGTGGGGAAGACTCGTGATGATCTTCCTGATTTTCTGAAGGAGGTCCTTCTTCTTCTTTGTCATCAGGTCCTCCAACCATTGCACTAGCCTGATTTGTATAATCAGAAACTAAAACTTCATCAACATACTCTGGTTCAGCATCAACAGGATACTCAAAATACAAGTGGACCCTATTTTCATTCTTCAATGCAGCATCACATATCTTAACCACACCAGCATCCATTCTCAGCACCCGTAATCCGTTAGCTAAATCCATCCCTGATTCCAACCAATACACTTCATTATACCTAGTATAACCTAAATCTAGAAACAAACCTTCAACAAGAAACAGATTGCATGTATCAACATGTACCCTCTTGATGATACTCACTAATCCACTAGTATACTTCAGCATACCATCCTCATCCTTCTCTAACAAACTCCGATGATGATAAACAAACGTGATATGAGTTGCTATCTAACAAAAAGTATCAAATAAGTGACAATCAACTACATCAACACATCAAAACACCATCATCGAACCTCCATTTAAAAAAAATCCACTTAATCACCAATACTATGCAAACCCAATAAATTGATAATAACAAAAATAGAAATATAAAATACTTACCCAAACTTTAGTTGTTCAATAGAAATTTATACACTGAGTATCAATGCCAAACGTTAGCCAAATGTAAGCCTGCATGCGGTGTTACCAATTCGAAGAGAAGAATGTGAAGACTAAAAGAGACGAAGACAAAAAGAGATGAACACCAAGAAACTGTTCAATTTCGCGCGTTGTAAATAGTGATAGTCAAATAAGGTCTTTCATATAAGGTTAATTTGGCCATTCAATTTGAATTGGGCAATTACGGTTTCATGAATTAGGGATAACGCTAAAACGGGATTGAAACCCTAAAGGGATGCCACGTTGGATTCTGTTTGCCATATCACCAAGCTCCGTTTAATGGAAAAGGGTTCTCCTCACGGTTGGACAAATTTATAGCGTTTTTAAATATTTTAAAGGTATAATTGTTATTAACAAATATGAGGATTATTATTGTCAGCGTTTTAAAAATTTAGGGGCATAATTAGTAATTTACTCTTTATTTATTTTAAAACAAAAATTACACTTATTATTTTAAAAATATTATATATTAAAATATATTTATTTTTGTATGTATTTATATGTTCTATATTTATAAAGTCTATTAATATTCTCTTTTTATAATATGTTGTGTTTTTTATTTAGTAATATCTAATAGTTTATAAAAAGTGGCGCATCTAATGCGCACAAAATTATTGTGCTCGTTTTAAATGCATCCACGACGATTTAAAGCAATTTTTTTCTTTTTGTGATGACACAAATATTTTGTGTGCTACTACGCAATTTGTGTGCTAGCCATAACAGATTTTGTGATATGCAATGAAGATAATAACAAAACAAAGTTTTAAAGCAATCCTTAATTTTTGTGCCGAACAAAAATATTTTGTATGCTACACTATACAATTTATGTGCTAGCCATATAAGTTTCTGTGGTATGACGGAATGAAGACAACAATAAAATAAGAGATTTAAGACAATCTTTAGTTTTTGTGCTTGAAAATAAATTTTTTTTTATTAAAGAGAATAAATTTGTACTATGAGTTTTTAACCAAATCCTCAAAGACTTTATAGGAAGCAAAAAATAAATATTTGTGTTCTTGAAAATGAAAAGTAAATCATTATTCACATTCTAAATTTACAGATAAAAATTCTATTTAGTGACTAAATCAGCTAATGTTGGTTGGCAAAAAAAATATTGCAATGTAGTAGAGAGTTTATATATTCTTGTTTTTTGTACTCTTTCAATTACTTGATCTCGATATTCATTTAACTCATTGAAGAGAACTATAGAAGTATACTCCTTTTTAATACTTTGAAGATCATCCTACAACTGAAAAAAATATGTTAAAATTCTATTAAATTAAACTTAAAAAATCAACTAAGTTTAAGATACTTCATTCTATTTTGGCATCACTATTTTTTTATTTATCAGTTTTGTTGAATTAAATAATTTTAACCACTTCATGACATAGATTGCACAATTGCAATTGATAAAACAAAAAAGGAGAATACATAAGAAAGATATAACAAATAAATTATATTAAAAAATAAAATAATTAATAAACATCATGTTCTAAAATGTGGACATATTTTACTGATTGCTCAACTATTTCTTCTTCTTTTAGTAGTTTAGATATGCTAACATTTTATTTATGATTATACTCTGAAAGTCATAAATTGAAAAATATATTGATACAGAATAGAGACAAACACAACACATAAAAATACAGATGAAGCACAGAAAATAAAAGCCTTACAACAAATTTGTGTATCTCATTTTTTTCAAGGTTTGGACAATTTTTGTGTATACGGTCAAATACATAAAAGAGAAAGTATGAAGAGCCAATGGAATATTTATACAATGTGTACAATGGAAGTTTAGAGAGTATTAGAGATATAATCATTAGTGTTACATTTTCTCATCAGCTGAAGCTTTTGGGATGAGTGGTATCATGCATGGTATTAGAGCGCTAGATTTGAAAGGTTAAGAGTTCAAATCTTGGTGAACCACAAAATCAATTTAAACTTTTGGAAAGATGTTTATTATCACTAGTACTCAGATGGTTATTCTAGATAGTATGGGAGATGTTCATTTTGTAATTCAATAGCCCATTGTACTCATTGTACAAATAGTCCATTGTCTCCCTAGCAGGATCCTTTTGTTTATGATTCAATTTGGTTTTTATGTTTGTTTTCGAATTGAGTTTGTGTGTCACAATCATTAATTTCAATTCATTCTGGATTTAAATAAGGCACATTTGGTCTGTGCTTGTTTTAAAACGAGTTTACATTCTGAATTTAATTTTCAGTTCATTGTTCTGAGTAAATTAAGGTGCATTTAATCTCATTGTTCTGTACAATTCAAAGCTCTTCGTCCTAACCTTCTACTACTACTTCTTTTTTTTCATTTTTTTTTTTCATCTTATTTTATTTTGTTATAATTTTTCTTGTTTCACTCTATTGAGAGAAATAAAATCAAGAAAAAGAAAAAAATCAAACAAAAAAAAACACACATAATGGTACAAAATCATTAAGAAGAGAAGAAGGAAAAGAAAAAAAAATGCAAACCAAGAAGAAGAAACACAAATGGTACAAAATCATCAGAAAGAGAAGAAGGAAAAGAATAAAAAAAACACAGGCAAAGAAGAAGTTTCGTATGTGAAAGCACGAGTAATTACGCTCTTTTAATGAGAATAATTTTTATTCGTGTTAGACCTATTTGAATAACAATAAGACTTAGATGTATAGCAATTCTCATATATTTTATACGAGTAGTTAATTATGTCTGAACTTTTGTATGCACATAGCGTGAATTATGATATCCTCCACTTGTTATTTGTTCAAACTAGCAATGTTATTTGACGATACTAAAAATAAACATCCCATGGATACAATAATGGGAAAAGAAAGAGAGAAATGTAATCAATTATACTGTAGGACACCTTAGTCTTTACATGAATCAAGATCAATAGTGCATGCCTTAAGGAACAGAAGAAGCACCAATATCCATCATGAGAAAACAGAGCTGCTCTCGCAGGAACAAAACCTGTTTCACAAGTCACTCGTAATTAAGTAGTCATTTGAGGAATTTAACAATGTTCTTCAATTGTTTCTCATAAAATTCACTATGGGAGTTTTGAACACATCATATTAAGTATCAACTCAATGGCTGAGGTTTCCAATGATATATATGGTGGAGTCTATTGTGCATATGACTACAGTGACTATGGTGTCTAAACAACTTTAGCAACACCTAAAAAGTGTTGCTAAAATTAAAGTCATTTTTTTTTAATATTTTGGTAATATTTTTTTTTAAATTAAAAAGCATTGTTAAGTAGTAAAAAAAGCATTACTTTTGCTTTAGCAACACTTTATAAATGCTGCTAAAGTTGTAAAACCACCATAACTATAAGCACCATTTAATTATGGAGGGAATATGTTTTCATATTAAGTAACTTAGGCATCCAGATTTTATTGAGTTTAAATTATATTCCAACCCTGGAATTTGTTCCCCAATTAACTATTGTTCGTTGAATTATGGAATTAATCATTTTCTTTCACCTAAGTTCACAGGGCTTACCAAGATGCATGAGATAGCAAAAATCAGAGTCAGCATGAACGCTCAGTTAAAATATATATATATAAAAGAAAAAAAAAAGGGGCATGGTAAATGGCCCTCTTTCATTGTTAGTTTTTATGAACAATTCCTGCATTCCGAATCTTCAAGAGGATTAATTTAAAATAAACCATTTACATGATGGAAAAAATTAGCCACTTTTTTTTTCTTTCATAAAATCACCAAAATCATATTTTGTTCTTGTCTAGTACATATTGTAATCAATATTTTCCATTCTTTAAAAAAAAAAAAGTTAGAAAAGGAACAGGAACAAAGGCTCTAAACAAATGGACATTACCTCTTCCTGAAGTAAGGGAGGAAGATTTTCAGTTGTTAGAACGCTATTAACTTCTTCACGCAGCTTTTCTTCCTTAATGCCTGACCAAGTATGCAACGGCAGCGCCAATAGAAGCACTGTTAAGACATCTGCCGTAGAAGGGTGCATTCCGATGCACTGACCTTCATCAGAAAAACACAAACTATTCGGTTCTCTCTTACACAAAGGGACCAAAACATCAACTCCTTGTTCGTTGCTGCCACCAGTTGTAACAGTTCCAGAAACCAGCGTTGCTTGATTTTCACCATCGATATTCAGATGCTTTAGGTCTATTTGTCCACAGCATTTTCCACCTGACCTACTGCAACCATTCAAAAGATCTGCCCCTTGGCAACAAATGTTTGCGGCAAGTTCTGGTAAAATATCTTTGTCGCCAAGTTTTGAACCATTGTTGCAGCACGAACTTTCCGAAACCAACCACCTGGTCACATGTTTGAAGAGCACAGTTGTCCTTATCTGTTCCAATATGTCTGCCTGAAATTCAAAGCACTCAAACATTATGAGTCTTGATTTATTGGTTTTTCCTTTTCAAATATAAACAATATGTTTTTTCTAATTCAGTGTGAGGAATTTAGTCTCAAAACCTTGATAGCTAGCCTTCCTTTCTCCTCTTCGCTCAGTGTGAGATTCCCATCTTCTTGCCGACGAACTTCAGCAACCCATGTGATGAACCCTCTTAATTTATTAGGAGGAGACTTAAATACAAGAGAGAGTACATCATGCATGTCTTTTAAATCGTCTGACTTTAGAAGGATAGGAACATCTTCGGCTAAGAATTTGGCGATACTGCTCCAACCCTCATGTCTACAACTCTGTGGATAGTCTAATAATAAGTATTGACTGTAATCTACAAAGACAAATAATATTAATGAAACATAAACAAAATAAATAATCAGTATGAGTTCTGCTAAATTTGAACAATACAAGTACTCAGGCCCTGACAATTCCTAAAAGGGAACAACAATTCGACACCAAGATTAAGCTTATTCATATGAAATCCAGCATACTCTCAATCAACCAGGAAGGATCATATTAAGACCTTGCAATGATAGTTGATAATTTTAATAAATTCGTGGATGACTGATTTTTGTATTGTCTGATATAACGGAATCAGAAAACCTATCTTATAGATGACTTCAACAAGATAAATTTACGGTAAGACAAATTACTTTTCCATCTATTTTAGAATTATGAATTTAGAGACTCTATATTTGCTTTCCAGTGGTCTCATAAAGAATCAATCAGCAAAACATTACCACAGTATAAAGTATTGATGGTGCCCTATTAAGTCTTGAAATAATCATGTACCTGAAAAAAACAAATTTCAAATACAAATGGAGGTCAACAACACTAGCTGAGCATGCCCAAATGAGTAAACGACTAAGCTCATAAGTTGTAACCTTTTTCATCACAACAATTCTGAAAACTGCAATATAATTGAAGGAAATGACAGTGAAGACTGTTGTCTTGACAAAACCGCAGAAGAGACATTGTTAACTATCACACTACAATTAACAAAGTAGATCTTACCCCCTGCGATGTCCAGTTGATTTATCAATTGTATTCATGGCATCCCAGAGAAGAGAAGTGGGAACCCAATGAGGAGGATATTTAAAACGAGCAACATCCAGAATGAGAACCATATCCCTTTCGGCGTGATATCCTCCGATTGGTGAAAAATGGCCAGTACCAGTCTGTTATCCAATAATTCGACAAATTCCCATCATTCCTATAAACTTGTTTAGCTTTACATTCCTTAGACAACAATCTTTGTATCTATGCAAGAAGATCTAAAATCGTATAATTTATGAACTATAATGATAGAGAAACATGCTTTCTGGTGAACTTGATCAAGAACCAAACTCAACTAAAGAATTCATTGGCATAGTTTATGAACATAAAACAGGAAGAATGACCTTCAGACAACACCTGATTGAAAGCTGCTCGGTGATAAGACACAATCACATGGCAATCCTCGGAGGAACAGCACGAGATCACACGCTTGCGAAAATCATCAATGGTACTTCCGTCTGAATGAAAAGCTTCAACTCTAGCCCCATTGCACCGAGCCAAGCACGCAACTTTGCCAAATGTGATTCCTTCTGCTTTGACTTTTTCCAAAGGCTCACAGCAATCCAGCATAGAGTCATCAAACCATCTCCAAGGACCTATACACCTTGAACAAACTTCCTTATATCCTTTTCATGCCATTCAATGGAAGACATTTATAAAAACAATTAAAAAGCTAAAATTAGAGAGAACAAGAGAACCAAATAGGGAAAAGAAAAAGAAGGAGGAAAAGGAAAAGAAAAGAAGAGACCTTTCCATTTTCTACCAGGATCAATGGATAGAGCATTAAGGACAACAGCAAGTGTGGCGAGTCCGCAGTAAGCAGGCTCTGATTGTGTTTGGTAGTAAGATATCAACTTGAAGAACCCCTCCATGGTTCCATGAGCTAGAGCTTCAGCAAAGATCTTCTGTTCAAACAATTGATGAAATTGAATTGGGAGCAATCAAGATTGAAAAAAGGGATTTTGATGAAATGGGGTTTGTTAGTTGGATTGAAATAGTTGAAGACTAACCTTGCCTTGAGGGGAGGAGAAGTCGATTGCAGGAGGAGAAGGGAGAGCTCTACGATAGAGCCCTGCGCTTGCCATAACAATTCAATTCAATGAAACAAAATTGAAGCTCTGATTTTGATGATACGCCAAGTGCTATGGTCATACATTCTTTCTTGTTAGTGGAGTAGCGGGGTCCAACTTCTCTGCTGCTTTTATTTATGCTTCCAAATTCGATTCTTCAACATTTTCAACCCCTTTTGTCCAATTATTATGTTCTTCTCGCCGCTTTATTTTTATTTAAATGCTCTCAAGTGGGTTGGGCGTTAATCTCCAAATTAATAGACCAAAGGGATGATTAGACCATAAGAGAATTCATTCCAATTTTTATTTATACCCTACTTATCATAAAAAGTAATTTTTTATTAGTTTTTAAGTAAAAAAAATTTAAAACATCTCTCTTTTCCATTAGAAGGATGTTAAAAATAGTTACAAACAACTTCTTCAAACAGGCAATGTTACCGCTCGTGGCGTAAGAATTGGCTTGCACGCTGGAAGTTCTTGCTGTGTAAACTTTGAATCTGAATGTCATTAAGTTATTAAACAGAACTATTATCAAATTAAAAATATACAAAAATAAATGACACAAAGGCAATTGTTGATATAAATTAAATCACGCTATCATCTCCTTGGACCTTGGATCAAATTCTTTTCTCAACCAAACACAGTGAATTTGTCATATGATATCTTCATGAAATAAAAATATAGCAACATAAACCTCTGCAGAGTAAAATATCAACCTGTACCCGAAATATTTCCACGCCTATAAAAACTAATAGTCAAATAGTACCGAGCCTTTTCGGTTTAACATAACGGAACTATTGACAGTTGGTTACTTTTGCCGTTTAAGAATAACAGATCACTGAAAAGAAAATTGATGAAAGGAAAAAGAGTGTTATTACACTTAGGCCGCTTGGTGTTTCTTCTTGCAGCTGTGGAATCGGTTGATCCAGCACCAGCAGCACCAGAAGATGACATTTCCCGAATCAGAATCTATCGAAGACTTCGTCTTTGAAGGGGATTCAATGGGAACTGAAACCGCCGAACAGAAATTGAAGGAAAAAGCGTGTGATCGCGGAAGAAACAGAGGAATTTTGAGAGAAAAAAACACAGATAAGAAGAAGGGGGAGGAGGAGGCGGAAAGTGAAACTAGCAAAGACGAAGAATGAAAGTCAAAAGAAATGCAAATTTAACAAAGACGTTATGATGGTACTAATTATACTAGGAGAGTCAAACAAATACAAAAAGCTCAGCCTGCAACTTTCTTTTAGGGTAAAAAACACAAATAAACCAATGGAGGATAATTATTACATGAATAAGCCAAATTGAAAATTGATTCACGAATGAGCCAAAGCATACTTATATGTAATTCGAACCTATTTGGTTCGAACTCCAATTGCATATAAATCGAACCTATTTGGTTCGAATTATACACGAATTGGACTATCACATAATTCAAACATAATTGGTTCGAATTACTAAGGAATAAGTGTGAATATGTTACGTGCATGGATTGTAATTGAAATGAAACAAATTTAAAATGTTATAACACATACAGAAAAATTATTTATTATATAAAGTTTATAAAAAATATCTTTAAAATTAATTCTAAACTTTTTTAAATTATAATTAATGTACTCTTTTAATTTCTAAGATTACTTATATTTTACTTATTATTTATTGTAAAAAAATAAGTTTTTTTTAATATATTAGTATCTGCTTGGGTTTAATTGTATCGAACATTTTAAATTTGTTTCATTTTAATTACAATCTCATGCACGTAACATATTCATATTTATTCCTTAGTAATTCGAACCAATTAGGTTCGAATTATGTGATAGCCCAATTCGTGTGTAATTCGAACCAATTAGGTTCGAATTATGTGTGTCTAGTTCGAACCAAATAGGTTCGATTTATATGCAATTGAAGTTCGAACCAAATAAGTTCGAATTACATATAAGTATGCTTTGGTTCATTCGTGAATCAATCTTCAATTTGGCTTATTCATGTAATAACTATCCTCTATTGGTTTATTTGTGTTTTTTACCCTATAATTTAA
>NC_029790.2:23080724-23085301 GCF_000816755.2 Arachis ipaensis | reverse complement strand
ATTTTATATAAATGTTTAATTTTATAATAACTCGTCACATGACAAGTTATTATTGGAAGGAGAAAGTCCCTGTTCAGAGGGATTCAGAGGGCTTCAATTTTTGGCCCATTGAAAATGTTCTTAATGATTTGATGATTATAAGAATTTTTTATTAAGACTTTTATTTCTTTTTAGTTTCTATATCAATTTTGATGTGAAATTAATTTGTTTAATAAAATAAAAAAAATTAAAGATTGATTTGGAAATTGAATTTTATTAAAACTTGTATGTGTAATAAAAAACTTCTTGAAAACTTAGTGAGTGTTACTCAGACTTCATTGGTGTTTGTATATCCCAATATTTTAAGCTTGAATGGAAGCACAACTCATGCCTATCTCGTTCAAGGGAAAAAGAAATTCTTATAAACTTCCCAAACAAAACCACTCATTTCAAATATTTAATAAACTTTAAACATTGCAATTTTGAGTTAAATTGACATGTATATACATTAAATATGTTTCATTTCTTAGAACACTCATTAAATATGCTCCAAAACGTTAAAAATCCAAGTTAGTGATTAGTGCCACTGGCCTTCCCCTTGACGTGCTTTCAATGATGAGGATGAGAAAATCAAATCTCAGAAACCGAATGTGAAATGGTAAACATATTCTGAATAGAATAGAATAGAATAGCTACTTGATATAACAATGTAATTTGAGTATTTGACGACCAATGAATATTAGAATATACAAAAATGGATCTCCTATAATCGTTCAACAAAATCTATCACCGGATGATTTCTCTTCCTTGAAATTTGTATGAAAAGTTAAAATATCGAAAAAAAAAAAAATCACAGCTAAGTTGTAAATTACTAAATGCTCTAGCGTCTTCAATAGCACTAGCATGTCCCAAAAAACAACTTAAAAAATAAAAACCTGCTGCAATTGCAATTATGTACCAAAATTTCTTCAGCGGATAGTCACCAATTTCAGTAATTCTATACTGTTCAACGTGGGTTGACCAGGATGACCGAAATGAGAGAGATTCTAAGAGAAAGGCGCATGGAGATCCTCATCTACCTTATCCTCTTGACATTTCTTCAGAAGATGTAGCTGACGTCTTAAGTGCAGAACCTGAAATCCAGATTTTATATTATAAGCAGAAGATGGAAATAGAACAGAATATGCAAAAATCAGAGTGCTACAATGCATGGAAAGACATTGTTTTTTATTGAGAAGTTTACTGCATCACGACTTGGTACAACAACCTGCAGCGAAAGACTCGAATACGTGGGTTGCTACTAGCGGTTCAACATATTTGTGTACGGAATTTACATTGCTTACATAAAAAGGTCAAATGCAAATTTCTATATATGAATTAAAAGAGGTACAAACAAAGACAATCACCTCTTTGGTTTGTATTTTTATCTTTGGTTTCATTTTCAACGTTTTCAGTTTAGGATTTTGTGAAGAAAAAAGTGAAAATAGAAAATATGATTTCATTGTTTTCCAATGTTTTTATTATTTTCTTCACAAATTCATGAAAACCAAAAACAGTGAGCACAAGATTAAACAAACAGAACAATTATTATTGTTACCACTTGGAGGCATCAAGGGATGATATTAGTAATTAACAAGAGATTGAGGATAAAAGGAGATAGTTAAATTTTTGTTAAAAAAGAAATTATGATAACTACCTCTTCTTGAAGCAAAGTAGGAAGATTTTCAACTGAAACCAGGCTATTTATTTCCCTCAAGAGCCGCTCATCTTTGATATCAGACCATGTCGTAGATGGTAAGGACAGTAAAAGCACAGTTAGCACATCTGTGCTAGCTGGGTGCATCCTAATGGAATTACTTAGGCTAGAGCAAGTGCAACATGATTTTCTAGCAGAAGGAATCAGCACATCAACCCCTTGCTCACTGTTGCCATTTACCACAGTCCCACAAACCATTGTTACTGGTTTTTCATCTTCAGCTTTACAGCATTTCAAGCATGTTTCATGACAGCAATACTCCGCCGATGAGCTAATTTTCCCACCTAAAATTTCTGCTCCTTGGCAACAAACATTTGCAGCAATGTCAGGTAAGGTGTCTCCATCACCTGAAGTGGGTGAATGTATGCTGCAAGAAGTTGACATAAAGCGAATCACATGTTTGAAAAGCCCTGTCTCCTGCACTTGTTTCAATACCTCTTCCTGCATGAAAAAGGAGTTAACTGCAGTAGATTAAAATTTTGGAGAGAATTACGATAAGTTGGTAAGAAACATGTCAAACCTTAACACCAAGCCTTGCTTTCTCCTCTGGGCTTAAACTTGGACCACCATCTTCTCGCCTCCTGATCTCCGCAACCCATTTGATAAATTCCTCAAATTTAGATGGAAGTGATGTGACTATTATTGAAAGAACCATTTGAATGTCTTTCACATCCTCTGATTTTAATAGAAGAGGAACATCATCCATTAGGAATTTCGCAATACTAATCCAACTCTCATGTTTGCAGCTCTGTAACATCAAAAGAAGTGCGTAATGCATCCATCCACCCGCACCAACCAACATAAACAACAAAATGTACAGGCATCACTTTCTAGAAATATACTATTACTACACACCCAGTCACCCACACATGTAAATAAGTTTCATACTCGCAGAATTCTGAAGTCCATTAAATTAAGAACGGCACCACATATTCTCAAAAATACATCAAATGGTCCAATGTGCAAACTGACTTTCCAACTTGGATTTTGTAATCATTGATTTCAAAATGACTTTTGAATCAAACCTCAATTTTTTTTTCTTCCAGACACCTACTAGCAAATTCCATACGAACTGAATGAGATAATATCATCACAAAAGAAAGGATGTATCTGAACGGACATTGATATCATGAAATATGATGGAAAACAAGGTATCTTCTGGACACAATTTCATCTATAGTTTTAAGAGACAAACTAACAAGTTCATATCTATTACAAACTAAGGGAAATGCTTGATTAAGAAAGGAAAATTGTGGTTCATTTCACAACATCTGCTAGATAGAAGATCACACAAACTTGAAATAAACAAACTGTCCAATATGCTCCAACAAACAAGTTCACCATACCACAGAAACTGAAGTATAGTTCAATAAAAAGTAAAGGAATCTCTTCACTCGCACATGTAACAGAAATTATCCAATAATTTATCATCCATACCAATATTTTTATATATGATGAAATGCCAAGTTTGGGCCCATTATATAATGGAAAGACAAATACCAGAGTATAAAGCATGCCAGGTTCCCTATGTGGTCTTGATATAAGCATGAACCTGGAAAGAATAAATAATTACAGAAATTACATATAGAATTAACACACTCTTGAGTAAATGGACATCTAATCATTGATTTCTACTAACTATAACTAGGCATACAAAGTCAAAAAGTATAAAATTTATACAAGAAAATTACCCCCTAGTTTGTCCAGTGGATTCGTCAACATAGTTCATGCCTTCCCAGAGAAGCGAAAGTGGAACCCAATGAGGGGGATACTTAAATCGTGCAACATCCAAAATAAGCGCCATGTCCTTCCCAGCATGATAGCCTCCAATAGGTGAAAAATGACCAGTTCCAGTCTGTTGTGAAAGTTAAATTAAAATATTCATGTTCATCATTTCATCCAGAATACCATATATGCATCAACAATGTCTACCTAAACAAATTTTATAGCTTTGAAGACATACTTGTTTGAGAGCAGCCCTGTGGTACGAAGAGATGACATGACACTCATCAGAAGCTGAACAATTCATGACATATTCACGGAAAGCATCGATGCTGCTCTGGCTAGCATGAAAGGCTTCAACTTTTGCTCCAGCACAATGAGCCAAGCACACGAGCTTCCCAAAGGAGATGCCTTTAGCTTTGACCTTTTCAAGAGGCTCACAACAGTCCAACATAGATTCATCAAACCATCTCCAAGGTCCTGTATGATTGATTACACAGCAAATTGAGGTAGGGGATTCAATCAACTAAACCCTAATCAGGGAAATAGGAAGTAAGAAACCTTTCCATTTGCGACCAGGATCAATGGCAAGAGCATTTAAGACCATGGATAAGCTTGCGAGGCCGCAGTAGGCGGGTTCCGATTGGGTCTGGAAATAAGAGACCAACCTGTAGAAGCCTTCCATGGTTCCGTTCTGAATAGCTTCAAGAAACAGTTGCTGCAGAATGCAGATTCGATTCAATTGAAATGATGATTAGGTAATAAAAAAAGCAGAGTAAGCAACAAGCAACCTTGCCTGGAGAGGAAGCGAATTCCACGGCGGGGGGGCACGAAAGAAACCGCCGATACAACCCCGCCGTCGCCATTGCAATTTGCAAACACAACACAGTAACCGAATTATTGAAAGAATATATCCCGCGTTTTTTTGTTTTTAATTATCGCTCATCGCTGATACCTCTGCCGTACTGGCACCCTTCCCAATAACTATTCTCTCCTCACTCCTCATAGAAATTTTTCCTAAATTTAAAAAATACTGTACTCTTTATTTTTTTTTCAGAAAATATTAGAATTGATTCTAGTATCTCTTCTTTTTAGTAATTTTTTGTACATATTTGTTAGA
>NC_029790.2:23078356-23080713 GCF_000816755.2 Arachis ipaensis | reverse complement strand
ATTTGTTAGAAATTTTTAATAACTTTTATTATAAAATAATTGAATTATATAAATTAGTTCTTTTCAAAGAAACAAAGAAAATCAATCATTAAGAATAATTATTGAAAATTTTTAAAACAATAAAAAATTATTTAGGACAAAGTGTTCAATTTAAAATTTCTGAGATCATTAGATATGTACTCAAACAATGATTATACCCAATGAATTAGTCACAAAAAAAAAAATACCCAATGAATTCTAATCCAATTCTAATGTGAACTTTGAAGAATATGTAAGAGCATAGTATTATTTAGTTCCCAAAATAATTTTTTATTTTTTATAATTTTATTAAATTAGTCTAATTTTTAGTAAATACAAAATTCATTTATATTTTTATGGGTAAATTTATAGGCTCTCAAATTTTCGTTGCGAAATTAAAATATGACCATTTATATAATGTGTATGGTCCTCACACATGTTGCTTATTTGATAGCAAATAAATATGCAGAGGTTGTATTATTGAATAAGTTTTTAGTTATTACAAAATATTTTTTTATTCTTTAAAAAACTGATTTCTTTGATCAAATACAATAACAACGATAACAAAAACAAAACCTTATCCAAAAACAAAACCTTATCCAACTACATGGATTAAATTTCATTGCACTTGATGATTAGGATGATCAATTAAAATTTTAAATTCATCTATTTTAATTTTCAGCTTTAATGCAAGATTTAAGCAAATTAAAATATAGCACAATAACAAACAACAGTGCAAGATTGCAAATAACATGCATAGTTAAAAACTACAGAAAGTGTAAATTAAGTAACAGAAAATTAAGTAAATGGCATATATTAGTTAAAAGTGTAAGAAAATAATGGTTTAAAAGCATGCACTAACCTTTCCTTCCTCGGAAATAAAATCAACTGCGGGAGGTGATGGTAGGGGTCGTTTGTAGAAACCGTTATTCATTTAATTTAACTTAATTAATGGGTGGTTGTTATGATTAAAAATAAAAACAATTGGATATATAAATCAATTGATGAAGATGCAGTTCATCCTTCACAATTTTCTTTGTAAAGTTTGTAACTTGCTTAAAAGTGATAATATTCTTTAACATATGCCTGCAAAAGAGAGTATAATCCATATAAAAAGATAAATTAAACCTTAAAAGTTAATGTCCAAAATATGTATACAGATAGAACAATCATCACAAACAACAATGCATTGTTGCATATAGCATGCATGTGAAAATATATAGCTTAAACACTACAAATAAACACATTAACAGAGCATAAGAGAATGATTTGAAAGCATATACTAACCTTGCCTTTTATCCATAGTTGTCTTAAATTTGAAGTCAAATTAAGAAGAATTCTATTCTATAACCCTTGTAAAGGTTGTATATAAATGTCAAAACTTAATTCCTGTACTAATTTATTTGTTGAAGAAATATATATAGATAGCTTAGCTATATAAAAAGAAGTTTTATTTCTCAGACCGAATTTATTTTGTATTGATGTTCTGAATCAATATATCAACTTGAGTCATTTATGTCATCAATTATATTATACTCTAAAATAATTACACAATCAAACTAAATTACAATTCATAATGGGTGATAGATCATGTGTGATAGTAAATTAATGGTTAATTCTTTTCCTTATTAGAAGAGTATGATAAATGAAAAATATATAATGAATGGAGATAGGAAGAAATGGAATCAAATATACATGTAGTTACAAGTTGAATCCATAATAGCTATTTTTAAAACCAAACAATATCAATGGTCAATAAAAGATTCTAAAATAATGTAGAAATAAATCTTTGACTATAATAAAAATGATAAAAAAGGAAATCATTGTTTTATCAAAATTATTTTACATATTAAAAATAATTTACTATTTCAATTTACTAAATATAGGTACTATTATTATTAAAAACCAAAATTTTAATGAATCCGGATGAAAAAGCTAAAGAACTAGTTGAAAGAGCAGAACTAACTGCCTCAGATTCCGACAGCAATATCATTACTAGAAAACTCAGAAGGTAATTCATTAATTCTTTTCCTTCTATGCGAATCCTAATTTTTTTTTTTTTTTAATTTCATTATTTTAATCGTTTAACCATTGGTGATTTATCGGTAATCAAGTATGATCAAAATGTTCAACCTAAGGAATTCAGTTATTGATCTGAATACATTTTAATTGAATTAAATTATTAGATGGTATCTTTTTCAATTGAATCATTTATTTATTCATTTAGTTATTAATTATTGTTGCGTATTTTGATTTTGAATGGCACATAATGTATTAGTAAAGTGAAAAACATTGATATTATTTGTTACTTAAATTATTTTTTCATTTGTTTAATAATG
>NC_029790.2:23075735-23078279 GCF_000816755.2 Arachis ipaensis | reverse complement strand
AATTAATAAAAAATAATATAAGTAACATTATTATATTTATTATTATTTTGGACTGGTAAATAATGAATATAATAATTAAATGGTAGAAGATTATTTATGAATGATTACAGGAGGAGAGGAACGATGGTGGAAGGACAGATATTTCGGGTGCCTTTGGAGGAATTGGCTAATGTTAAATCTAAAGAGGGAAAGATACTCACTAAACCCTTCTTGAATGTATGCAAGAGTGTCTTACCGGTTTTAGGTATATATATATACATTTTTTTTCTTTGGAGTAAATGGACAAAAAATCATACATAAAAGAATTTGTCGTACACAAAAATACCTACAAAAGAATGGAAGATTGTAAATATCAAAATATATAAGAGAGATTGTTTTCAATAGACAAAAATACTATACATGCAGTGAGTTTGTAAGGTTTAGAGTGTACTTTTGTCCATTAAAATTAATCTTTAGACTCTATTTTAATATTTATGAATTTTGATGGATATTTTTGTAGATGGCAAATTCTTTTATGTATATTTTTGTCTATTTAATACAATTATCAGATTAAATCATCTATATTATATTAGATGCAATTCTTTTTAGATTTTGTTTTATTACAAAATATACTTGTGCATTAGATTATTTTTAATATATGTCCTTAAATTTAATATTATTATTATTAGGTGATTTCACAATTGATAAAATTTAAACTTATATTCAATAGTAATTATTTTGTAGTTAATAAGGTTCTTTTAATTTGTAGTTAAAAATTTAAAATCATATAATGATAATAGATTTTTTTTTTGTCCTTATAATGATACAGATTCGATCCTAATATATGACATTATTCTTTTTCAAATGGGCTCGAATTTTGTAGTTGGTGTTTTAGGTGTATTTTTATATGAAAATTAATTAGATGTCTCTTGCTTATCGCTTTTTTTTTGGTGACTTCTTGCTTATCGCTTAACTCTTAAAAAGAGAAAGTTTTAAATTTTTGTATTTTTATGCTTTTTAAGAGTAACATTCATTATATTTGAATTTTTTTATTTTTTTTTATAATCTTAACATATATTTTTAAGACACATGATAGATAAATTCTAAAAAGAGTATGATTTATCAAGATTTTCAAGTTTTGGATGCTCAGGAGCATAATTACAATCGCTTTACACCTCTGATGTTTATGTAATTGATTTCAGACATGTTAGGGGGAGCATTTTCATTTGTAAAATCTGATGTTGGTGGTAACATATTGGTAAGGAAGACACTCTTAAATTGTTGACCTTAATTTATGTCATTTTGTGAGTTTAATTACTTTTAAACTTATGCGTACAGAGATTGGAGTCTAGGTATGAGTCCAACCCTTGTGAATACAAACTTCTATACAGAGTAGTGGAGAAAGAAATTGAAGATAAAACACACAAGTCTTCATCAAGCTGCACTAATGCCCTACTATGGTTGACAAGGTATGTGCACCAAGCTTTGTAAATTGTGCAATTCCACATTCAAGGTTTGTGCACTATTACTCATAATTTTTTTAAATAAAACTTGTATTATTTCAATTTTTGAAAAACTTCTGCGTCATATTCATAATTGACCTTAAAAAAAAAGTTAAAGTACTATGAAAAAATTTTAATATGAAAATAATTTTAAAATTATGCTTTAAAACCAAGTTAAAGGCATTTATTATTTTTTCTATGCTGCATGATAGTGTGTAACACAAAAGAATGAGTCATGAGATGTGTTTTTCAATACTATAGGATGAAAGGAATAGGTGTCTTCAATTTCTTGTTTTGTTACATAGTGATTTTTTTTAAAAATCGAATTTATCGATTTATGTTATTTAACTTTTTTTTAAATGAATCATAAATCAAACCGTGCGATTTATGTTTTTGAAAATTATAAAAGAAATTTAACATTGACATCTGACTCTTTGATTTTTGTTTTTGAAAATAAAAAAATTAAAAGTACTTCGATTTGTAGCTTATTTTTCTTCTTCAAACAAATTAGACTGTCCGATTTATTTAATATCAATTTTTTAAAAAATAACTCCATATCAAACAAAAACACTCAAACTTCCAATAATAAGTTGGGTCTTTACACTACTTTAATTTTGTAATTAAGTCCTTTCTATTGTAAAAAATATTAGAGTTAACTAAATATTTTTTCACAAATTGAAGGAATTTATAATTAAAAACTTAATTAAATCTTTGGCCGCATGTATTTTGATAAAAATATTATGTTTTTTTTAACATAAAAAGGACGTAATTACAAAACTAAAAATAGTGTAGGGGCTCAATAAAAAAAATTAAAAAAATATAGGGACTTAATTAAAAATTTGGTAAAACTATAGAGATCAACAAGATAATTAAACTTTTTTTTTCATTATTACATTAAATTTATGCACGAAGAAAAAAATTATTGGAAAATTTTATCAAACAAAATTTTAAAGTCATAGTAATTTTTGTTACACGGGATAAATTAAATTTATATTATTCAAATTGATAAAACAAAATTTTTAACAAATTAATATAATTTTATTTGGATGAGTTTTTAATTTAA
>NC_029790.2:23075308-23075571 GCF_000816755.2 Arachis ipaensis | reverse complement strand
AATTAAATTAAAAAAAAGCTTAAAACATAAGTTATTTTGTGTTTAGATTTTTATTATAAAAATATTTATTTTAAAGGTATTTTAATAAATAGGAGTAGTAAAATCATTTTTGAAAAATAAAGAAGTCAAATTTTTTTACTTTTTCAAAAATTTTTAAACAATTTTTTGAAAAGTTAAAAGTATATTTAAAAGATGGTACCACATAACATTAATGTAACTTTTTATAAGTAAATAGTTTAAAAAATAGCTTTTGAAACTTTTTA
>NC_029790.2:23071905-23075126 GCF_000816755.2 Arachis ipaensis | reverse complement strand
AAATTTAAGAGAAATATTTTTAAAAAAAATTTAAATATACTTTTTCTAAACCAAAAAAATGTCAATCCAAAGAAACATTAAAACACAATGGCGTGGCAATTTTGTTAGGGGAATGGATTACAGTGTAAAAATGTTCAGCAACTTAGAGGAACATAAGAATTGGAGCATGCAAGAAGCTTGCAATGATTCATACAACAAGACACTCAAAAGCTGGCATGGCTGGTTAGCTATTAAGACTTTCCATGTAAGTTATTATAATTCTTTCTTCTTTTTAATTCTGGCAAAAGAAATAAGAGAGAAAATAAGAAAATAGTTCTATTGCAGGTTGCAATGAAGCTTCTTCCAGATAGAGAAAAATTTATGCAAGTGCTTTGTTGCGGAGGAGAATTTGGACCTGAAATGAAAAAATTTTGTACCGATTTCTCTTCAGTGCTTGAAGAGAATCACAAATTTCTGGTACAAATTTTAATTACTTAATTACTATACTAATTATATATTGTAATAATCTAGAAGATTGTGTTAAGCTGACCAAGTTTATTTTTATTCCTATTAACATAATGTTAATGAATTTTTATAGGAGAACGTGAACCTGATTTTAGAATTGTTAATACATGCATAAATTAGATTATTTCATATAATATTTTTATATATATCATTTTCATTGGTTTGATTTGTTCTTATTATTTTGCTGCAGGCTAGTATTGGAATGGATAATTTAAAAGCTTAATGCACAAAGTGAAACCGTTCTAGCTTGATTCTAACCTTTTATTACAAATTATTTGAGTTGATGATCATTTCTATTAGTGTAATTTGATATATTATGTGTAATGATTGAGAGTTGAAGACTGAAATTTTAGTTTATTTTTTTTAATTATTCTTATAATATTTAAATGAATACAAAAAATTAAAAGAATAATTAGAAGAATGAATTAAGATTTTTAATCATTTTTTCTTAATTATTACATTTTTATACATATAAAAACAATGACATATATATAATAATATTAAAAAATAATTCAAATTTATTTTATTTAATAACATAAAATAAATTTAAATTGTTTTAACTTATTTTTATTGTCTTCCAATATTATTGATATATATACTACATAATAGACCTTCAAGCTTTTATCATGCCATTATTCTACTTTTGAACGCCCAAAATCATGAATTAATTACAAATAGCTTTAATTAATTATATTTGGCAGGTCTATTTATAGAAAGAGAATTGTTATGTATTTAAGTATTTTTTTTAATTAAATTTAATTAAGTTGATTTAAATTTAACACTATTTTTATGATATATAGTGTGTATACATGCACTTTACTAACGCAAATAAAGTTCTACTTCACTTTGTATTTATTTTTCATGCGCCTCCTTTTTTTTTATTAGTGATGTTGTTGCTGTGTTTTATTTTTGTTTCTTTTTCTCCTCCTCTTTTTTATGTTATTGCAGTCATTTATTCTTCTTTTTTATTTGATATTTTTCTTTTTGTTGATTTTATTCCTCTCCAAAGAGTAAATAAGTGAATTTTGAGAAAATAAAATAAAAACTAGAATATGAAAAAAAAGAAGACGAAGCGGAAATGAGGAGGAGGAGGAGGAAAAAGAATTTTGAATTGTATAGGACAACGAGATCAAATGCACCGAAATTACATAGTGATTGCGACACAATTAACTTTAAAATGCACCGAAATTACAGGAGTTTTTGATTTTATAGAATGCACAATTTTCGATTCATTTGTTATTACACAATGGCATTATTATAATAATATTTCGGTTTGCAGTTTAGGTGTGTTGTCGCTGAACAATTTATCCCAAAGATCGGGATAATTTTTAAGAATGGAATGAAATGGAATCTAATGCAATTAAATAAAGTGATAATGAATAATTTAATTTTTCTTTGCTAAAAAATTTGGTCAATACTTATCAGCAGCATAAAGTTAACCATTAACACACAAATTAAGGGTTAATAATAAAATTAATCTCTGAAAAATAAGACATTCTTCAAATTCATCCCTGAAATTTTTTTCAATCAAATTAGTCTTTTAAAGATTATGAATTAATCATATTTGTCTTCCAGTCACTCCATTAACAATTTTTTTCAAAGATTGATATTGTAAAATGTTAATTGATACATATATAATACTTTTTATGTATTAGATATTGACGAAATATGTTTATAAAAAATTATTAATTTAGTCATTTTTTCTAATTACAAAAATTATATTCCTAATATGATTTAGTGGCTGAATTGATAGATTTTGGTAAACATCTTTAGTCATTGTCTAATTGAACATATTAATTATTATGTGTCATGTATGCTATCAGTTAACATTTCACATCATCAATGGTTGACGAAAATTGTGAGTGGAGTAACTGAAGAATATATATGATTATTTCATAATTTTTGAATGACTAGTTTGATTAAAAACATCTTTCAAGGATGAATTTGAAGAATGCCTTATCTTTCAATGACTAATTTGACTATTAACCCCACAAATTAACCGAAATTAGTTCAAATTTGAACAAGCAGTCAAAAAGACTCAATCATCAACAAAAACACATTAAATTCATTTCTAAATCCAAATGAATCTCAATTAAACTAAGAAATGAATCGAAATTACTTAAGGAATAAAAAATTTGGTCAATAATTATCAGCAGCATCAAGCGAACCTCATCAATTAACACACAAAAGAATCGAAATTAGTTCAGATTTGAACTAGTTAAAAAGACTCCATCATCAACCAAAACACATCGAATTTATTTCTGGATCTAAATTAAATGAACCTCAATTAAACTAATAAATAAACCAAAATTATTTAAAAAATAAAAAATTTGGTCAATACTTATTAGTAGCATCAAGTAAACCTCAACTAATTTACAAATGAACCGAAATTAGTTCAAATTTAAACAAGTGGTAAAAAAAATTCAATCATCAACAAAAACATATTGAATTCATTTCTAGATCCAAATGGATCTCAAATGAATTAAGAAATGAATCAAAATTATTTAATGATGTCACCAGAAAAAATCAGAATCAATAAAGATGTTAGCAAAATATTAGTCTTGTTAGTGATGACAATAACAAAAGAAAAAGATAACAAAAAAGAAAAAGAAGAAAAAAAAGACACACCATCAAAAAAATATGCGAACATAAATTTAAAATACTTAATTAAATTTGATTAAATTATAACTTAGATGTAGAATTTTATTCTTATAAAA
>NC_029790.2:23070507-23071895 GCF_000816755.2 Arachis ipaensis | reverse complement strand
GAAGTTCAAATTTTTTTTATTAAATACTTTTTTATTGAATAAAAAAAGTATTAAATACAAAAATAAAATTATTTTATACATTATTATTTTACTTACTATAACCGAAGCTTGGTTTTTTTAGGAAGTATCTATCATCGACATTAATGGTAATGATTCCATTAACGTTCTTGAATTATCTTTCCAAAAAAAAATCTTGAATAATCTTAATAATAAACTTAGTATACGATTTTTCATTATTTTTTACAAAAGTGGAAACTTGTGATTTTTTTCCCTTCTTAAAAATTCATTGATACTCACTCACTAATAATCCATTAATTATCAACCCAAATTAGTACAGATGGATGATGGTCTGTATCCCTTAATTATTCTTTTTAGATTCGATACTCAATAAAACTTGCTTGATTGGGAGGATCACTCACTTTACCTCTGTAATACCCGAGAGATTAGTCATTGAACTTCCTGCCTGATGGATACCCTGGTGTAAACTAAAAAAAAAAAATCTATTAATTAATTAATTAATTAATTTCATTCTATAGACAAAACATATTAGGATTATTATTATTAGGACCTTCCTAAATTCAGTCACTCTCATTTTCACACCTAAAATTTCGGCCAGCTTCAGGTTTCAATTGAAGGATAGAATCAACAAACAAACCACTACCCTACATTTCATGAAACTAAAATTGGGTATGCTTTTTAAACAGAAAAATTGGTGTCCAAGATACTAGGACTTGAACCCTTTTCTCATTATCCTAATAGACATTATTCGTTTAAGAGAGAGAGAGAGAGAGTGTGTGTGTGCGCCTTAAATATTATTTTAAACAATTCTTCTATTTCTTCAAATGTCAGGAGAATCATAGGACAACAATAACTTGAAACTTGCAAGTACTAAGAAGGAAGGGCAAAAAAAAAAAAAAACGTTAGTTGAAATTCATGATTGTGTCTTTGTGGGTCTCATTCAGTGTTGCATTCTTATCTTCCATTTCACTAAGTACATATTATTTACAACCAACTTGTGTAAATTAGAATTAATTTCCAAAGCTTAAGATTTTGTTGAACATGTCCAACAATTGCAAGGTGAAGGGCATTCTAAGAGGGATTAGATTCATTTCTCAGATATTTGGTAAGTTAAGCCCTTCATGTAAATTGATTATTATATTTCTAATTGCCTTTTGAATTTTTCATAATTTAAAGTATATAAGTTATTGATGATGAGGTTTAATTTGCAGAAAGTGATAAAGAACAAGAAATTGAGATTGGTCATCCCACAGATGTGAAGCATGTGGCCCACATCGGGTGGCAGGGTCCTTCGGCTGAAAATAATCCTAGCTGGGTACTTCCCTATTTTCTTTGTAAATCATATTCAAACCTTTCTTTTAAAAGACTCC
>NC_029790.2:23064686-23069496 GCF_000816755.2 Arachis ipaensis | reverse complement strand
CCATTTATCTTTTTGTAATAAAAATATTTTTTAAATATAAAAAAATAAAATGTTATTGATATTTTATAAAAAAATATTATTTAAAAAGATTTTGTTAGGTAGACAATGACTATTATGAACAATGTGTTCTAAAATTAGCTCAATAAAATAAAAACACATACACCCTAAATTACTTACTTAAATCTTAATATTAAGATAATCATCTGCACACTTAATATATTAAACATCCTATATATCTATTGTTCACGTTATTTAATATTTTTATTGTTTACTTATACGTTTCCTTTTTAAAATTATGAAAAGACAAAACGTCATTGACATTTTACAAAGGCACACAACATCGTATAAAACATAATATAGGTCATTTTTTATAAATTCACTCTAAATAATCCAACTTTTTAAAAAAAAATCGTTTGTTAGTAGGAAATAAAACAAAGCTTTGTTTTAAGATTATTCAATTACTTAATGCTTAATTTGGCTGTATCTTAAGTAGACTTAATACTAACATATGACATATTTAGTATTAGTACGATATAGTACTGATTTTTGTAATTTGAGTTAATATTTATGTGTGTGTGTGTGTGTTTTTCATGATTTGAGAAAGGCATGTGGAAATTCATTTGGGTTTGTTTCAGATGAACGAGTTTAAATCTGTTCATGGACTTTCAGCATCAGCACCTCTAAGTCTTCATGGAGACATTCATAGCCAAGGAGATGACAATTCATCCCAATGCCTCTCCGACGGTATCTTTTACTATTCACCTTCGCTTTTTTTAATTCACGCATTATTTAATAATAAATTAAATATGAATTAACATATTAATTTCGCTTGCATATAATATTTTTTGCCACGCACTTTTTACTTGAATAAAAAAAGCTTAAACTAATCAAACATGAATAAATGTTGATGATAATATAAAAAGAATTGCGTTTGAGACAGATTCAATAAAAAGAGGTTCAAGGAGGCAATCAATGGGAAACATGAGAGAATCTCATGCAAAGGAAAAATCAGACAGGCCAAAGAATCCCAAAACTAGGTCATCCAAATCAAAGGAATCATCATCATGCAATAATAATGAATCCACCAATTCCAAATGCTCCTCAGAGCAACCATCAAATGACATGGACTCTATCCAACAACAAATCCAAGGTTGTAGTAGTGACTTAAATTTGCAGCCACCTAGGAACAACCTATTACCAGATGTTCCTAAACTTAAAAGGACTAGCTCCACTAAAGTTAAAGATGCTTCTTCCAACGCTGGTTCTACCTCAACCAAGTCAAGATCATCAAGAGCACAAAGAATTTTGAACAAAGAAATCTCTTCTAGATCAGGCCACAAAGCTAGAAAGAAACATAGACATTTTGAAGAAGATCAATCAGAGTCAGAACAAGACCAAGACCAAGATGGACATCAAACTCAAAGGGGATCTGACAAAATCCTCTGGACAAATTAGTGTAACAATTCTTTCTACTACAAAGGCTTTAGCTACTATAGAGTGTTCTGTAAATTGAGAATTGAAGTTAGAACTCAGAACTCTATCTTCAAAATTGTAATATAAGTTAATGATACTGATTAATGTGCTAATTACAACTACTAATAATGTAAATGCATGCTTTTCCTCTTCTTCTTTCTCCTTGACTACTAAAAAACATGCAACTTTTGCTTTCTGATTTTTAACGTCCAAAAAGAAATTTGCTGCTCCAATGTTGTTAGAGACTTTGAAGTTACAAGTTAGGCCTATTCTCAGTATGTATAACCATGATGATGAAGTGTCACATTCCTACAAATACAAACAAAAAACAAACCCCAATAGAGAAAAGAACAAGACAAGAGGATCAAAAGAAGAAACCCCACAAGCACTACTCAAAAGGAAAGCAGCAGCATCAAGAATATCATTATCAGCTTTGTTGCATAGCTTCATTTGACTCAACAAGCCACACCTTTCACCATTATCACATCTCATCAACCTATCATCAACACAAAGTTGTGTGTTCCCTTTCAGCTTAAGCTTCTCCCCAACAACTCTAATTGAAGCTGGAACCTTACCACTCAAGTTGTTGTTCTCCAAGTTGATCTCATCTGCACAATCCAAAAGCCCAAACTCCTCAGGTACGGGCCCCACAAGCATGTTGTTATCAAGCCCTAGGTATGTCAGATTCTTCAGATAAACCCCCATTGATGCAGGTATCTCCCCAACAAGGCCCATCATAGAAAACCCAATTCCTCTAATACCCCCAAGATTTTCCCATATTTCCGGAATCACCCCTCCAAGATTATTCCCACTCAGGTACACCTCCTTCAAAGTTGGAACCTTTCCCAAAAACAAAGGGACCCCAAAGTTTCCGAATTTGTTGAAGCTTAGGTCCAAAAGCTCCAAACTTTGCAAGTGCCCAAGACTCTCTGGGACCCTACAACCAAATCCATTATGGCTCAGGTCAAGTTTCACCATCTCCATGAATTTTCCATCACCGAAACTCTCGGGTACGCAACCATGGAAGTCGTTGTGGCTGAGATCAAGAACCTTGAGCTTCTCCAGCGTTCCCAAGCTTGTTGGAACCTCGCCGCTTAGGTTGTTACCCGATAAAGTAACCTCTTCCAAGTTAACAAAAGAGCCAACGGTTTCTGGAAGTTCACCGTGGAAGCCATTGTTAACCAGAACAAGCCTTCTGAGGCTGGTGAAGTTTTGGAGAAGAATATCGGCGATAGGCATAACAAGAGAAGGGTTATCGATGAAAACGAGTTCTTGAAGAGTTGAAGAGAAAGCGAAAGAGAAAGGAAGCGTTTGTGGAGTGGAAATAACGAGTGATGAAGCGTTGAAGCAGTTGTAAAAGAAGAGTTTTTGAAGGAATGGAAATGAAGTGAAGAGAAGAGAGTTGAGGGTGGCGTTATCGGAACAAGGTGGGTTTGAAGATTCATCGGAGACGTAGCCGAAGCTGAGCTGAAGGAGGTGTGAAAACGAAACGGTGTCGTTTTGGGAGTCGTCGTAGTCGCAGAGAATGCCGTGTGGTGGGGAAATGCAGAAGTCGTGAGAAGGGAAGAGAGTGCGCCATGGAATGGTGGGGTTGATGGAGTGAAGGACTTTGTAGAGAGATTCTTGCTCATGTGGGTTCAATGGAGGCTGTTGGTGAGAGAGGAGAAGGATGGAGAAGAAGAATGTTAAGAAGAGTTGGAAAGAAGAGGGCATTTTGGGAATTTGGAATGGAGATGAAGAAGAAGAAGAAGAGAAAAATGTGATGTGATGTTGTGATTTGAAAGGGTAATAAATAGGGAGTATGTTGAGAAGAGAGAGGAGGGGAAGGAGCAGAGAATGTTGCGCTACAAGGGTGAAAAAGAGCAACGAGCAGCATGCAGAAGAAAAAGAAAAGTAGTGTAGTGTGAAGCAGACAAAACTATACGGCTAGTGGTTGGGTGGTGCCTAGGGGAAAACCCTTCCATTACTTTCTTTTTAACTTAATTACATCTTTGTATTGTGACTGTGAGCCATGGAGTATTAACAAATGATGCCATTGCCTATCATAACAAGTGTACTGTGGGATAGAGATACTGTTACTGTATAAATCCGTTTCCTCAGTCTTAGGCTTTTTTATTAGGGTTCCCGCATGAAAATACATAGCCCCACCTACTCCCTATTACCTACTACTCTCTCCTCTCTTTTGTCCTTATTCTCTCATCATCATTATGTGATGCTAACATGATTATATTCATTCATTTATGATTTTATATCCTCCTAAACCATCAATCAAACAATACCAACGTACGAAACAGAATCGTTAGGTAGGTACAACAAGAAAAGTAAAAAGTAAACTAGGACAGAATAGTAATTAGCATGCTAGTACAGTTTCAAATATTCATAACAGAACCAGAAGGCAGTTGCAATTTAAGGGAAGAGAAGAGAACACAATAAGTATCACTAACAGATTCCAAAACTAGCTGCCTCAGATGCCGTGAACAAAACACCAAACAAATTACTCAAATCTAATTAACTAAATACATATCAATAAAAATTAAAAAAGTCACCTGAAAAATAATTAACATTTTAACATGTAATATTGTTAAGTAAGAAAGGGGAAATAGTGCTGCAGGGGCAGGAGGTTGGTAACTTTGTAAGAGGGAATTGACTCTGATTTCCATCCCAATGAGACAAGGGTCAGAATTGTACATTAACGTGTCAGTTTCTACAAACAATTATCGTCCAACTTATTCAATTCTGATACATATAACATTGTTGCCTTGAGCTTTTAGGTTATTCCATTTCAAGCTTTGTGGATACTGCACATTGGACAGTACATGGTTCCAAAATTCGTTTCTTTTTATAATAATTCAACCAATTACTTATCATCTGAGATCAACATTTGTCCTTAGATAAGTTTCCTATGATTAATTGGTAGCAGATAATCTAAATTCTAAATTTCTAATCAGTTTTTTTTTTTTAATTAGGGAAAATACTAATGTGTGTTCTAATTACGTTTAACTCTATTTAATTAATCAACTTTGAGTAGTATCTGTTAGGATGTGTTTGGTTCAATCGATTTTAATTACTTTTTCGAAAATTATTCATAAAAATATATTATTTTCACATTTGCTTGAAATTTTAAAAACTCACAGACACTCAAAGATAATCTACTTAAGGGTTCCCCTCTGTTATTTTCATGGAGACTCAAACCCAGAAATACGATTTTATGAGGCTTACAAAACTTTCACTAGTCTCGGACCTTGCTACAAATTAGTTTTTATTTTAATAGTTTATTCTTTTTCTTTTTTTTCTCTCTGTCTCTACCATTTAAAATGTAAAGTTTAAAATTAAATAA
>NC_029790.2:23058765-23064661 GCF_000816755.2 Arachis ipaensis | reverse complement strand
GCGCAACCGCGCAAATGATCGTCTCGTATTTGTCGGAGAAATCAATTAAAATTAAATATTACTTAATTTTAAAATTATTATTATATAAAGTTATTAATATAAAAAATTGGGATTGTAATTATATAAAAATCGATGTAAGATTTTAATTTTTTATAAAAAATATATAAAAAAATTTATTAACACAAATTCAACACTGTCACATTCAGACGTTCGTTTCTGTTGATGTAAAAAAATAAATAAATAAATAAAAAGGAGCGAAACTGAGACCGTACCGTAGACGTGAAAAGTATATAAAGAAACAGCGATCTAAGGTTCGATCAACTCAGCAGTTACCTCGATCCTTCTCTTCTGCAATTTCCTTTGACCTACGTGGAATTCATTACGGTTTTCTTTGGTAATTTACATCCTTACCCTTTCGCCATGAACATCTTCTCCAAGAAACCCACTGCTAAAGGTTCTGAGCTACCTGATTTTACCCTCCTCATCTTTTTTCTTATCACTCAATTTTCATCTTTCATTCATTGTATTTTTCTTTTTTTGCAGAGGCTCTTCGCGAGAGTAAACGCGAAATGACAACTGCTACCAGAGGTACATATGTGTGTATATTAATTAATTAATTAATTAACTAACTAGTTTTTATGCTATAGAACAAAAAAATCTGCTCAATTATGCTAAATATAAATATCTCTTCGAATTTCGTGTGAATTTGATTCAGAGAGGTGTGATATCACTGCTACCTAGAATTTATTTATTGATTGATTTTTGGTGATGTTTTTCAGGTATAGAGAGGGAAATTGGAGCATTACAATTGGAAGTATGTGAAGCAGTTATTCATTGATCACTGATTATTTTCTTGCTGAACTTTGGGATTATCTCTAATGTTTTTCTTTCTTACTGTTTTTAGGAAAAGAAGCTTCTTGCTGAGATAAAGAGAACTGCTAAGACGGGAAACGAGGTATGATCCACGTTTTCTCATAGGTTTCTTATGCATAATTACTTGAGAAGCTGTCACGTTGATCTGAATGTGTTCGAATTGGCTTACTTTCGGTTCGAAACATCTTATATATTAAAAGACCACCTGTCAAAAGTTTTGAAAGTATTAAAAACTGTTATTTCTCTCTAGATAATCTGTTGTGCCAAACATGCTAATATATTCTTCTTTTCCTGTGCAATATTCAGGCTGCAACTAAAGTTCTTGCTCGACAGTTGGTAAGGCTTAGGCAGCAGATTGCTAACCTTCAAGGTAGTCGAGCTCAGATGAGAGGCATAGCAACTCACACACAGGTAGATTGTTGATGTCTTTGTTTCTTTTTCGGATGGTTGTTTATGCAGGTAGAGATGTTTATCAGTTTAATGCTCTTTGGTGTGGTTGGGATTTTGATTCAGGCTATGCATGCCCATTCTTCTGTTGCTGCTGGTATGCAAGGAGCTAGTAAGGCAATGGCAGCTATGAATAAGGTAGCACCTTCAATTTTATATTTTTAAGTGTTTCTTATCCTTATATAACATATATTTGTTCCTTTTTCTTTTTCTTTTCTGGATTGGACCATGATATTGATATCAGCATTCTGTTTGGTTTAGTCAGAGTAAAGGATGATCTTAGGACAAAGTCCTCATAACTTTTGAGATTGTTATTGTGTGCATAAATTTGCCTTAGCTAGATGTATATTCATTATTCAAGGAATAAAGAACAAGTTTTTACAAGGCTGAGTGCAGTGTGGTTCATGAGTAGTGAAGGTTCAATGATAGTCATGAATATGAGATTTTTTTTGGCTGAAAATTGTGGATCCTCCTTTCCTCCCCTCATTGCACATGCACACACAAAAGAAATGGAACTTCTGCAAAAAGAAAGGTTAAGAATTTGGCTATTCCAAAATGCAGCATAAGAAAAGCAACAAGCAATAACAGTAATAACGTTACTAGTGAATGCGGTGTCCATAAACAAATTTCTATGGTCTTTTTTAATCTTTTAACCCTGTGCTAAGTTATAAGATACTTTTGCAGCAAATGGCACCAGCCAAGCAAGCCAAAGTTATACAAGACTTCCAGAGACAATCAGCGCAGATGGATATGACTGTAAGATGATGTTTTGCTCTTAGTTTGCTTCCCAAGTGGGGAAAAACAGAGAACCATTGTTTTTGTTTGCACACCGTTTTTACTTCAATGATATATGATTTGTGTGCAGACTGAGATGATGTCTGATACCATAGATGATGCATTGGATAATGATGAAGCCGAAGAGGAGACTGAAGATTTGACAAACCAGGTACCCTTCAATTAGCTTGTATTGCTTATTTCTATGACTTTTTCCCTTGCTGTTTGAAGAGATATTTTTTTTCCTGATCTCTCAAATAAATGAGGACCTCTGTTATATTTAACGTGGTCAATTTGTTTCCACAAAAGCCAATTTATTTGGAGGTATATGTATATATCTTGTGTCACAATTCGTAAGGATTAACTGTGCTTAAAAATCATAGATCCAGAGTTGGACACAAACTTCAGCCTCACAATAGCACACTTAAGTAATCCCTAATCTGGTTGAGATATAACTAGGGAACTAATCAGTGGAAGCTTAAGATTCCCTCATAGCCCCGCATCACTTTTTTTAAAAAGTAAAAGATAAAAATCAAGCAGAGGGCATAGCTTATTAGCTCTCATGTTTCCTTGAAACTATTTCCCATATTTATAGATCAAGTTATGATTTCTTCTGGTGGTTTATGACAAGGCACCATTGCATTGAGCCGATCCCAACTACTAGAAAAAGTTTTTCTTGTTGTGTGATTCTTTGTGTGTTTGTTTAAGAATTTTAGAAGGAACGGTTTTTGATTCACGTGTCTAGATGGGCAAGAAACAACTTATAATTTTAGGATTGATTTAGCTTTTGATAAAGAAACTGCTTCATTTAAACTGTTTCTGCAGGTCCTTGACGAAATTGGAGTGGATGTTGCATCACAGGTACGAATCAGCTGTTATTAATCTATGTACTCCTAATGTTTTTGGTTAACTTTCGTTGAATTTGTAACCTTTTGACAGTTATCAGCAGCTCCCAAAGGGAGAGTCCGAACAAAGAACACAGAAAATGTCAGCAGGTATCTAAATTAAATTTCAGATAAGGAGAGCATGTTATTCTGGACGAATCATGTGATTTTTTTTTTCTTTTGAATAAATCACAATTTCCTTTGTTGTTTCTTTCTTTTCCAATTTGTTTGACCTAAGGGGTTTGATGTCATTGCAGCTCGGGCATCGATGACCTTGAGAAGCGTTTGGCAGCTCTTAGAAACCCATAATTTTTTGCTTGGATTGTTTGATGCTCAAATACTCCGAACTCCCAAGTTCTGAACTAGAATTCTTTCCTGAGCTGTTATATAGAGCTATAATATATTTAGTGTGTACATAACTCCTTGAAATTAATATTATGTTACGCAAAATCCTGTCAAATTTACTCATGCCTTAGGCTATTGAGGGTAATCTTGTATTGTTGTGGAAATTGAACATTTTTTTTCATATACACGTGGCTTATCAGGGATTATATGTAATGATATAATCAATTGTTCGTTTAAACATTGTTTAATAAAGAACAATAAAGAATTTAGAAGATATATGTTACATGATCTGCAAGTGTCTAATGACTAGTGCTACTTGACCAACAAAAAGTAACCAAAATAATTTCTTAATGTATTAATGTACTAGCAACACATAACTTGTCCTTAAGTGAAGTATCTCAAAGTAAATCAGTATGAGCCATCATTCTCTCATTTTCATTTCAATCTTCTCATGATAGTTTACGCAGATTATAGCTTGTCATTAAATACTCTCAACATTGGGGGCAAGTGTCAACAGTAACAGAAAGTGTTGAGTCTCATTGTAAAGAAATGATAGTGTATCATAAACTATTTAACATTTTTTTCTAATAATAGTTAAAATGAGCAAAAGGAAAGAACCCCTGTTGAGTTCTTGGGAGAAGGTTTAGGAACATGTTACAGCATTGGAAGGACAATCTGGGGCGGCAGCAAAAAGTCTACCTTGATCCAGAAAATGATAACAGGGATGTGTCGATTATGAACTCAAGGTAATTCAGAAAATATACATGGACATGATTCCCAAATGCTGGAGAATGTTCTTTTGCATAAAAGCCGATTTAACACTTCAGGTGTTAGAATCTGGACAATGTTTTTTTGACAAGACTAAACAGCATATGCTTGGTTACTTCCTGATAGTGAGAAGCTCAAAGCTTCGCAGAGGATCGTCACGTGTACCTCGTGTAGATCCGGTGCGTGTGAAAGTTGCTTGTTTGTTCTCAAACACAGGCTGAGCTCTCTGTGTAGTAGATGGACGGCTAGCCACTGAGGTCAGCCGGCCAGTACGAACGTCAGTATGGTCACCCGAGGAACTTGGCCGGGTTGATGAGATAATGGCTTTTCTTGAAGTACTGCCATATCGAGAGGAACTGCGTCCTTTCTCTTGATCATGATGCTGGTAACACACAAAAAGAAAAAATAAACTAACAGTTGCGCCGAAAAGATAAGCAAATATGAACACAGGAGACTGATCAATCTCATATATACTAACAAAATAGAAAAATAGAGCCAGTAAACTTCAGATCAACACCCAGATGTTGCTTAACATAATGCTCCTCTTAAATAGAAATCTCCAAATGAATGACACTCATAGGCTCCAAATATTGGAAGAAAAACCACTTACCAACTCCTTTTGTACTCCTGTGTCTTCATAAGTCCTATGTTTAGTGTGCTCAGCGCGAGGACTAGGGTTCCTCCGGGAGAAACCTTCAACACCACCAGTGAATCTCTCGCGAACCTCTTTCCCAGCTGAAAGAAGCAATTGCACGGCCAAATATTAACTAAAAAGAAATTTTGGAGAAAGTAGGTACCTTCACCAGCATCGATGCAAGCAATGAAAATGATAATTATAGTCAAATGTTTTAAACCATAATTTTCGGATACTCAATTGACAAAGGTCACACCATATACTTCAAACTCCCTTAATCCTGACCACATGATTGGACTTATGAAGAATTAGAAGGACAAAAAATTTCATTCTTATTTGACTGAAAAAGTGCAGACCTGAGATCTTTTCTGGCTTTTGAACAGATGGTCCCACATTCATCGCAGCCTTGCCATTGGCATTGGTGGCAGTGACATTGCCATGCTGTTATGAGAAACAACCTCAGTATGCAACCAGTCACCATCCGAAACAAAATCCAAATACACAGATATGATAGTACTAACCCGCCCTCCTCTAGAGCTGCCACCAATTTGTGGATATTTCAATATGGTCCAGTCAAAAACATAGTCGAATTGATAGCCTGCAGTAACAATATCCAAATCATAAAGATCAAAGAATGCCCATGCATTTAGACCAAGATGCAATAATTGAGCACACTTAATTTCCGAAAAATGTCAGTGCAAGAGATGATGGGTCACATACCTTCTCTTATAAATAAATCTCTAAAAAGCCTCTTTAAGTACGAATAGTCTGGCTTATCCTCAAACCGCAGTGCTCGGCAGTAGTGGAAATACGATACAAACTCTGAGGGGTAGTTTTTGCAGAGTGACTGTCATAGAAGCACAAAAGTTAGCAACGAAAAAATGATCAGCAAAATTGGGAACCGATAAGAACAGAAAACAGAAGAGTGAATAACTGCAAGTTATGCAAACTTTGAACCAAATTCAAAGCATCAAACTCAAGATCCAGAGGAAATATCAAATTTCTTCAGAGGCCTCACAGATCCAGCTAGTCACAATACCTCTATGGAAGTTGATATCTTCTTCTCACTGATTTTATCATATTTTTGTTTTTTGGTGCCAGCCTTCAGACCTTGCCAAGGAAGACTGAAAAGTAGTATAACAAATATATATATATATATATATATATATAT